>NW_026557715.1:0-67765 GCF_026930045.1 Uloborus diversus
CGTTAATACAAATCTAACAGAATCTACCTTCTGAAAGATACCATTTTCAAAACTCCAGACAGTTAAAACTGTAATCCATAACACTTTTCTGTTTTTTAAGTTCAAAGAATGTGCTTCTTATAATGTTTTATTTTCTAAATTCATTTTTACCGAGCATGAAGATAATTTTGACAGCAGACGATATTTAAATAAAAATATTACTGGCCGTAGAATGAAATGCGTTTTTTTTTTTGCATGAAAGAATTAGATATGAATATTTTACATGCATTTCATTTTCAGAATTTGCATTTTAACTAACCATTTAAATAGAAAATGCTGTATATTTACTTTAACAATTATGCAAAGTTGTATTAGTTTTTATTATCATCCTGTATCAACTATTCAACGGTAAACTAATTTTAATATTCTGTGTTACACTAAACTGCTACATTATTAAATTTGCTGCTTCACTAAGGTATAAAAGTCGTATCTACAAAAAATACTAAGGAAAAAAGTGGTAACTGCGCAGATACCACTTAAAAGGCTTAGTATTTGTCACTTACGTTCAAATTGCCTTAGCAAACTCCGCAAACAATGCATTTACGACTTTTTTCTTAAAGCTTTTTTTAATATTTCGCGTTCACAAATCGCCAAAAAAACTTGAGATTTAGGTAAATTAAATTACTAACGACCACCTGGTGACAATAACTCAATTTTGATAAAATGTGCAGATACCACATCTGTGCTTAGCACGGCAGTATTGGTATCTGTTAGAGTTGTTTATGTTCTTAAGATTTTGTAGGGCAATTATTGCTATTCGGTGATTCATTAAATCTTTTTTGTGAAGTAAAGTGCCTTATAATTTTTTGTACTTAACAATGTCTATGTGCGCTGGCTCAGTTGTAATAAACGAAATCTTGAGATGAAGATCATTCAGAGCTGCGGATTGATACAATTTTTGATTTCCTTTTAGTTACGAAATTACTAAGCGAAAGTAAGTAATTTAAAACGTATTAATATATTTTGCAACGGAAAATTGAGCAGAACAGTAAAATTTCGGTTGAAAAACTGTTTATTAAATTTTTAGATTATAAATATTGTGTTTAATAGCGCCATCTAGAGACAAATTTGTGTAAGTGATAACAGTCCACGGAACGTAGTTCCTATTTCAATTACTAATTAAAACTTAATGAGACAATTCCAGCGTGTGAACATTAAATTTTTCTATTGAGTTCATCATTTATAATAGATTTCAAGCAAGTTCACGTAGTCCCTAAGATTGGTAAACGAACTTGAACGATATTTACACTCGGCCCATAGACTATATGGGGGGTTTTTTTAATCTTAAATTAATTAAACTTACAGCAGCATTTAGTTGGAATGGACAGTATGCAAAATATTTTCTTGAATATAATATATCGTAGAACAAAATGAATAACCGAGAAAGAATTTACTTTATTCCTTTTATTCTCAGCTGAAAGGTTTCGCCAAATTTGTTTAGGGTTATAGTTTTAGTATAGTGCGAGCAAAGTAGCCTTGGCGAGATTTCACGTTTTTAGTTAAACCATTTTTAATTTTTATCATGAGTGGAATAAAATGGTAGTAAGATTACAGAATTCGATAAGTGAAAAGAAATAATGGTCACGTTCGGATAAATCTGCAACGGTCTACCACTGACGTCATAGCTACGTTGCCTTATGATGTCATCGGAATGGGTGGAGCTACGTTTTCTTCAGCCGGTCTGAAATAATAGGATTTACGTTGTTTTTATCTCGCTGTTTTTTTTTTTTTTTTTTTTAACTCATTCTTTTCCTTTTTCTTATACTTTTGTAATTTTACTGGTACGAAAATGATGTGACACCTATTATTTCCACAGGAAATAAGAGATGTGCACATGGGTGCCGGCAAGAGGGGGGGGGGGTGAAAGGAGGATTTCTTATACCTCACGGCTTTTGAAAAAAAAATCAAAAAACAATTTCCAAAATACATTTTTTTATATTAACTTTTTTACTAGTTATTTATAAGAAAGTTAAACATATATCACTAGGTTTTCCTTTATATTCAGGTGTGTATATCATTTTTAGGGGCATTCTTCATCCTTGACTTATTAAAACTAAATTGGACTAGTTAAACATATTGAAAAATTACACAATATCTTAAAAAACTGCAAAATGCATCACGATTAAAATTATTAAATCGCTTATGTTTACCTGAATTGGCAAAAAAGTCCCCCCCCCCCCAAGCACTCCCGTTCGACTTTAAAAAATAAAGTTGCAATAATTTAAAAACAAAAACTTTTTAATACTTTAAAAATATTTTTAAGCATGTTTTTAATGATACTAAATAAGAAAGAAAGTAACTACTTTTACTGAATAAGAAAGAAAGTAAAAATAACTGCATTTAAGCTAAGGGCAAAAACAAAACTGCAGAAATACTGTGATCAGAAAAATGTAACTTTTGAATTGAATAATTAAATAGAAATACGTCTTAGAAGTCGCTTTAAGGTAAATTAAATGAATAAATAATTATTCACATAATTTTTTAAAAATTGGAAAATTAATAAATAAATAAAAATTAATTTTAATTTTGACTATGTCTTTCGCAATCACGAGTTTGTGTGTGTATGTAGGCGTGTGCGTGTAAGTCTATCTGCAGGCATGTTGTTGTGTGCAGGCGTGTATATGTAGGTGTGAGTGTGTATGTAGGTGTGTGAGTGTGTATGCAGGCGTGTGTGTGTGTGCAGGCGTGTGTGTGTGTGCAGGCGTGTGTGTGTGTGCAGGCGTGTGTGTGTGCAGGCGTGTGTGTGTGTGTGCAGGCGTGTGTGTGTGTGTGCAGGCGTGTGTGTGTGTGTGCAGGCGTGTGTGTGTGTGCAGGCGTGTGTGTGTGTGTGTGTGCAGGCGTGTGTGTGTGTGTGTGTGTGTGCAGGCGTGTGTGTGCGTGTAGGCCTCTGCTTGTGTGTAGGATATGGATGCAACCTGGAGACGGTGTCCGCTGGAGTAGCAGTATGGGGACTGTGGAGGGGGTGGCCAAGGTGGAGTCCCTCCAAAAATCCACCGGTGGTGGCAACAATAAAATCAAAGGACGGACGGACGCCCAAAACGGTCAAGTGAGAACAATAAGCAATTCACAATTGCTGAATTTAAAAAATGTAAAATAAAAAAGTTTATATAAATATGTTTTTGAGCAATCTCGGTTGTTTATTGTTTTTACTTGACAATAATTGACTTCCTTTGATTTCATTTTTCTATGCTTATGATGCAAACTTCTCTGGTGCACGTGCCTCCATGAGCGTGTCCATCTTCAATGGTGGCGCCCATGTCCTCTGGTCCTCAGGACTCCGCGAGACTCCGCTAGCATGTTCGGCCCCTTGGATGGTAGCGTCCATGCACCTCGAAATCGAAGTATTTATTAACGACCTTTTCGATTTCACACATCCTTTTTAAGCGAAAACATTATCCAGCAGGCAACATCCAAAACATAACATTAAGTATCAATTAAGCCCCAGGCAATCATTTGAATTTTGAAGTCAAGAATTCAATTACAGCGTTGCGGTAAAATCCATTAGTGGGAAAAAGAAGCCCATTGAGTAGGGTCCCCAGGTAAATGATACAGCGACCTTTGCATGTTCTTAACATGTGGCCGTATTCTTCTGATCGGTAGGGCATTGGATTCGCAACTACAAGATCGCGGGTTCGATGCGGCTGGTCGGAGATCCTCCGTGTACGCTAATGGTGACAGGTTCACGTCATGTTTAATCAGTCGTGATCACGAAGACATCCAAGTTTCCATTCCAAATCGATATCTCCGAAGGTGCTAGATCAGGGATTGCCCGGCTCCTGGTCTGGATCAAGAAACTTAACTGTTTTCAGGGTCCCATCTGGCCAATGAAACCGTGTAAGCGGTAGGTACGGGAACATGGGCGCCCATATGCATAATTTTAAAAATGGGGGGGGGGGGGCGCTCAGATATTTTTTTTATGGTTTAGCAGGATATTTTCCCCATAGAAACCGATTTCAGTGCAGATTAAACTTTTTGAAGTGTGACATTTTTAATAAATTATTCATTGGTGGCTAGAGAAGTAATGTTTTTACATTTTTGCAAAGATAACGTACTAAAAGCAAGGAGTTTCCAATACCTAGGGGGGGGGGGGGGTACTCACTTTCCCCCCTATATGGGTGCCCTTGACGAGGGAGCCTGGAGTGTAGGATAGTGTTATTTAACACATTGACTACGGAGGTATTGCTTTTTCTGTTACTTTAATCTGCTATTAATCTATTACCAAGAATTTGCTAGAAAAAAAAAGTTACACTTCCATCTCATTTCATTCCCCCTCCCCCGAAATTTTAAACTTTTTTAATTCGATCCTATATTTACAAGTTTATTCATTTAAAAAATGTATTGCTATTGTAAATGTAATTGTATTGTAGTATATATCCTTGAAATTAAAAATCAACAAAACTTATGAACTAACATTTGGCACTGGGGTGCCAAAATCAGATGTTCCGGTCAGCCGAACGCGGAGCCCCTAGTGTTTAGGTTCCAAGCACGCTTGGTACTCGTTTTATCGACCCACTGAAGAAATGAAAGGCCGAGTTGACCGTGCCGAACCTTGGCATAATACCCGGTTCTGCGGCGTAGCGAAATGAGCAGGGGACTCTTATTCAAGTCATCTTAGTTTATTCCATAAAATAATACAAAAAAAAAAAAAAAAAAATTTGAATTTTTGGCATTTTGAATTCAAATTATGTTTTTCGCAATCACGAGCGTGTGTGTTTGTGTAGGCGCATGTGTGTGGGTGCGTAAGTGTATGTATGCATGTGTGTGAGTGAGTGTTGTGTACGTGCGTGTGCGTGTAGGTGTTCGTGTGTGTGTGTGTAGGCGTTCGTGTGTGTGGGACATGGACGCCACCGCCCAGCAAAAGTGGATTTCGGGGGACAGTGCTCAGGACCAGCCGCGCCACCGCCGGTGGACGGTGGTGCTGCAGGCCTGGTTCAAGCTGAAAAAGGCACGGACGCCAAAAACGGTCAAGTGAGAACAATAAGCAATCGTGATTGCTCAAAAAAAAACCCGAAACTTTGTCAAAAGCAGTCATTTAAAGGAGTTTGGATGCCTGAGCACAAATGCGCTAAACTGCAGTAATGTATATTTTTCGTTTTAATCCATGCCTCTGTTTCCTCTTATTCCTTAGAGAAATAATTTGGATTTGGTATAACAATATTGCCCCTCCCCCCCATCCTGCTCTTCCATTTTCATTGTTTTTTTTTTTTTTGTCAGCTGTTTTATTTCACGGACTCTTAAAACCTATTGTTCCCCATAAACTTAGCTATTAAATTATCCCATTTAGCTATTAAATTTTATTTAATTGCTAAAATAAAAATATAATGGTTGAGTAACTTGATAAACTTATTTTGACAATCGCCACCCCCTATTTTAAACTTTAATAATATTATTAACAAGAAATAACCTATGTTTTTTAGTACAAATAAACAAATTTTTACCGGATGTCTTTACATCCAAAAGTTCACAACTTTGAATTGAAAAAGGGGTTCCTGGAAACCCTGAAACACGTGTATTCAACACTCTATTTATTTGTGCTAATAAACGTTAGATAATTCCTGTTATTTTTCGGCTCAAAGGAATTAAGTTATTTCTTAACAAAAAAATTCGTGATTTTTTTCTTTTTTTTTTTCTTTTTTTTTTTTTTGTTACAGTTTTATTTTACAGAGAAACTTAAGATCTATTTTTCCCCACAAAATGTTTCCCTTAAATAGCTAAAATAAAACATATTTTATAAACATAGCTAAAATAAAACATAACTTGAAAAACTATTCTTGATTTTTCCTCCCCCTCCCTTTTTCGAATAAAATAATCATATCTTTTATAACGCCAAATTTATGTCTTAAAAACAAAAAATATTTTAATTAAATATGAAGTAAAACCACTATTGCTTTAAAAAAAAACTCCCTTTCTGTTTTATAACAATAATAAAAAGGAAATAAAGATAAAAAAAGAGAAATAAATAAATAAAAAAATATCATCGAAAAGCGAAAGGAAAAAATTATCAAACGCGAAACTCAACTAACAAAGAAAACGATGTGACGTCAGAAGGTTACGTAGCTCCACCCATTCTTGTGACGTCAGAGGTAGACCGTTGCAGATTTATCCGAACTATAATGGTCAATCAACTGAAAAGAAAACTACCACCATATATCCGTGAGAATTTTGTTGATGATTTGCATAACATGACACAATTAAATCGTAACTCAGAAATTAGAAAAATCGAAACAGAAAATTTTTAAATTAACCGATTCGGGAATTCGAACTCAGCTACAAATGGAAAACAATAAGCGCTAGCCAAGCAAGGCAAAAAAGTATCTTCTTTCGATAACAATTTGTAATGTCATATTGAATTTCCTAGCATTAATTGTTATTCTTGTCAGGCCACAATTATTATTTAGTTTTATCAAGAATTGATAAATATCGAATTCAACATCGTGGAAATAGCTGCTTAGAACTACGAACTACGTAGTTTGCATTAATCTTTGACGTTTAGTAATGCTTCTTGAATTCTCATTTCTTTCTACGTGGGCCAGAATATCCACAAGACTTTGAAAATTAATTTAAAAAGAATAAAGCGAAAAAATCATACGTACGAACAAAAATCACAACACTTTTAGCATTTTCTTCGTTACCATGTGCGTTTGTTGTAGTTTTTAAGTCCGCCATTAGACAGTGACTTCAGTGCCCCCTAGTTCGTTGGAGTTGCGAATTAGCGGCACGTGAATTGTTTATTAAATAGAGTATTATTTTCTGCAAATTTGGCGAAATCCAAAACTTTGCTGTGGTAAAAGCAGTGCAACAATGAAAAATCCGATCCAAAATGGCTAAACTTTAATGCGTCGACCTGTCTAGCGGCTTTAGCCTAGACCGTTCGGCCGATTTTCATGAAATTTGGCACAAAGTTAGTTTGTAACATGAGGGTGTGCACCTCGAAGCGATTTTTGGAAAATGCAATTTTGTTCTTTTTCTATTCCAATTTTAAGCCCATTTTTCACAGAAATCACTAATACTAAATCTGAAAGTCTCTCTGTCCGGAGGATGTCTGGATCTCTGTGACGTGCATAGCGCCTAGACCGTTCGGCCGATTTTCAGGAAATTTGGCACAAAGTTTGTAGCATGGGGGTGTGCACCTCGAAGCGATTTTTCGAAAATTCGATGTGGTTCTTTTTCTACTCCAATTTTAAGAACAAAAATATCATAAGATGGACGAGTAAATTACGAAATTATCATAACGTGGAACCGTAACATAGGCACAAGCCAATTGCCGAGATACGAAATTATCATGTATCATGGGTACAAGCAATTGGCGAAAAAATTCACCATACATTTATTTGTAAATATACAGGCGAACCAAAAGACCTTTTAATTTTTCTATTACGGGCAAAGCCGTGCGGGTACCACTAGTAGAAAATAAAATTGGTCTGCAGAATTAATTACGGAAGTTTTGTACATCGATAAAATACAGAAATCAGGGAATTTTCGAAGGTAAAATTTTTAAAAAGTCCGTAAATGTTACATATTTCACAAATTCGGAAATTTTACAGCATTTGTAACCTATCATAAAACTTTGGCGGTAAATATCTGGTATTGTCTGATAAACTATTTTTTAAGTGCTTTAATATTTTATTTTTTTTTTCTGATTATTTATGCTATTTATTGTAAACATAATTTTAGTAACTACTAAATTATTGCTAGTCACAGATAAGTTAGAAAACTACTAGTAGTACCATGCTCCTATTTTTATTCGGTAAGCTTTGAAGTTTTATCCGGTAAACTGATAATTTCCCCCTTCCCAAAAATTTGAATTTTGGGCGTCCCTGACTATTAGCAATCATAAATAAATATGAATCAATAGATTATAAATTGCAAAACACATACTTACTGACATGATTTACACTACCAAAGAGAAAAAGTGTTCCATAAACATGTGTTATAGCTGGGAATTTTATATATCGTGGCTTTTTCTAATTTTACTGTGTGTGACTTACTTCTAATAAGTGTTTTACCTTTAAAAAACATCTGTATTTTCAAGAAATGATTGCTTAAATCTAAGAAATTAAAAATTATCTGCTTTTTGCTTAGAAAAGGGATAACTTCGATGAAGCATTATGCCCTTCCCCCTTCATTTTTTTACCTGCTCAGCAAGCAGGTTGCAATCTCTCTCTTGGTTCTGGTGGAATGTTTCTCCTCTTTTTGTACTAGCGCGCCAAAATCCTGTTTTTTTTTTTTAACCAACAAGTTATTTAATAATTCCCCCTCCCCGTGATATGCGCCACTAGGACAGGGCGTATGGGCCTAGGGGATGGCCTGTTGAGTAATCCGGGTCTGTCCATAGAAGAGGTATGCACTAGCAGTCGCCACAGTGAATTATATTTTTGTGGCTTTTTTAAACTGTGGGCCTACACTATCAATTACCATATTTGAAACTCAATGAGCATATTATAGCCCTTGTCTTCCTTAATCGTCCCATTTTTTTTAAATGCCAGAATGTCAATTTGTTCCAATTTTTTTCAAACCTCAAATTTGATCCATCAACTGCCATTATTTAATGTACATGAGTCAGTAGTGGCCATATTGCTGTTTAGAAGTGGCCACCGGGTGGTCACTACTAGATCACACAATAATATATCAGAAATGAGGCAGGTTTTTATGTAAAGAGATTACAACCTATTAAAAGGAAAATTTGAGTTGATTTATGAAAAACCTTCCTGATTCAGTAGTGGCCACTTTTGAATTTCCCAACTTTTTTGGTACCAGTAGTGGCCAGGTAAACTCTCGGACAAAAAAGCAGTTATTTCCAGTTGAAAACGTTCCAAACATGATCTTTCACATTTCATAATATGGCTACAGCTCTAAAAATATTATTTTTGAGCGTTGTTCTATTCATAATACAGCACAATGTTTATATACCTCGTTATGGAGAAGCGTTAGAAGACAGCTGAAAAAACATCGACAGGCGACCGACCGTATTAAGTAATTGATAACAATTTTCCATGATGCTCTACCTACTCCTCCTTGAACTGCCGACTACACTATAGCCTGAGCTCTACCTCCTGCAAGTTTGAATCCACTGGGACCCCTAGAATCCTTATGTTTAAAATATTGTTACAAATTCTGTAAATAGTAATTATTGTAGTAACGTAACCTGTAAATAGTTTCCCGTAATGAATATACAACCCCTTAACATATGGCTAAAGTATACAACCCCTTATTCTTTTTTTTTCTTATTTCATTCACTGATTTTATCAATGGAAGTGTAGTTGTAAAACGGTCTACGCATTTCTGGAAGCAGAAAGAATGTTGTCGAAAATTCTTCGATGTTTATAAAAGCCGTTAGCGATGGATAAAGGGGGGAGTTTCGATTCAGATTTCGAACTGAGTGTGTGTATTAGCTCTGTTTATAGCGAGGCATTTCGCTGTGTTGTTTTCGTATTTGGAAGTAAATACGTGTGTAAACGTTGAGTTTACGTTGTTGTGTGATAATTGCGGATGAATAATTTAGCAGTTGTTAACGGTTTCTCCTGTACATAGTGTAAATAAATTTCCTGTGTTTTTATCAAGAACTGTGTCTTCATTTCAAGAAAGTGGAAGTCGCACCGAATCCGTTACAATATAAACCTTAAAGTGGCCACTACTGAAGCAGTGGCCAATACTGGTGCATTTACCTTATTTCATTCAAAGTTAGAACAGGATTGTAAAAATTTACAATCAAGTACTAAAATATCAGACTGGAAAGTACAAATGAAGTGCGTTAAATAATTTTATTTATTCTAGAGTCCTTGAAAATAATTAGATAAGTCTTTGAATATCCTAAGCAAAGTGGGCTCCAATTACTTCTACACCATATTGTTAATCTGTTTAGCCAGGAAAAAAAATTATACACTACCTCTATTCCTTTTCGGTTTCTGCACTACTTATAATTACAAAAGGTTGTTGTAATGAGAAATCTATAGTTTACTTTTTCTTTCAAACGTAAAATGTCTGTTTCTTACAAAGTTTGAACAATACTGTACAACTGTATAATCTAGTTAATTTCTGTGTCTATCCAATTAACCTTTATAAGGCTTCAAAATGCAGAATTTTATATCCATTTTACAAAATTTCCTTCGGGGGAGAAACCCCCGGCCCCCTAAAATTGGAGATATTCTATTTCCCACTTAAAAGGGAGCCCTGCGTCACTATCGATACCAGCTCCCTCTGTTAAGATCAATTCAAAAAGGACAGCATGAAAACACACATTAATGAAAACGACACACAAAAAAGTAAAGCATGGATTTATGCACCTCAGGAAACAGACAAAAACATGGGAGTGGGGAGCAGTAAATATGTTGCTAAAAAAAAAAATCCTGCCCCCCCAGGAACTCAGTCCTAAATCCGCCTAGGCTTCGGCTTTTATTTGTGATACATTCGAATTTTCGCCTTAGGCTTCAAGGTTTTCTTCTCTTTAAATTAATGTGGTTTTGGTTAATATTTATTAACATGCATTTGTGGGGGATTAAAATAAATCTGAACTTAAATAAGATTCTTTAATAGATTTTTTTTCTTTTTTTTTGATAAAATTGCTATTTTACAGCGTGGATCATTTTGGATATTTGTTACTCACTTTTATTTTCAATGCTGCTAATCAAAAACTATGTTTTGGAGTCTTCCAAAATAACTTAGTCTCCATTCGGTATTGACAATGAAAAGATAATTGCAAATTTGAAGCCGAATAGTCAGAAACTGGTTTTTAAGAAAAAGAGGAAAACTTCCTGCTAATAAAAAAAGGTTGGGCACTGTTTTAGGGAGCGTGTTTTGAATTAAGACGACACGGCAATCAAATCAAACCAGCAAGATACTTCAATTACTCATTTCAGCTTCATTTTTTGATGTAAAAGAAATTTTTGACAAAATAAATAAAACACAAAGAAACATTCAAGTTTTTTTTTTGTTAAAACAATTTTATTGCAAATCATTGGTGAAAAACATTTCATTTTCTAAACTTTTGAAAAAAAGATGAAACTTTTAGTGTTCAATTCAATTGTAAAAAATTATTTTCAACATACAAAATAGATGATTCACAAACTAAGGTATGAAAGTAATAACAATACATTTAGAATACTTCTCAATAATAACAAATTTAAAATATTTTATAATCATGGCACACATTGTTTTGATGTGACTAAAAAGTACTAAGTAGTACGTTAAACTCCTGATTTTCCGCAGAATTGGGTGGCATTGGTAACCACAGATAACTGATTTTGAGGATAATCCATAAAGTTAAAAAAAATGATAATAGTGCATCCAGTAGCTTTTGAAAGATCAACAACACTTGCACACATTTAAATTGTAGCTAAAATGATAACAGTGAATAAAAAATGTATGTAAACATTAAAAAAGGATCGCTCAGCATTGCAATTGGATTACACATACAGTGAAACCTCCCTTAACGGACACCTCTAATTAATGGACATTTTTGCAAGTCACAGTCTCTCAATATAGGCCATTTCATGTAATTCACTCTGAATAACAGACACTCCGAATAACGGACAGTTATTTCACAAAAAATTTCCCTTGCGATCATAGCACTTCCGTTTTTTTTTCTTTTCACAGAATATATTAGTAACTGCTTGCCTTACAAAGCTTTTCATCCTCCACAATTGATATTCCCCACTCTCCGTCATTTCCTTATCACTGTTTCTTGGAATTAAAAGGGTGGTAATGGGCAGAGGCAGCGATTGGGGCTTAAAAGTTGGGGGCAGAATAAAAAAGAACTAAAAGACATGGTACTTTTTGCGGGCAGCAAAAAATGAAGGAAAAAAAAAGTCAATTTTGTTACGGCTAGTTTTAAGAGTATTGAAGCAGATAAGTGAAAACTGATGTCACTCTAACAATTAACGTACGTTTTTCTTAAGATTTCAATGAATTTTGTACGCAATTACTATTTAAAAGTTAAGATTAAAAAGAGGATACTGGGCGCTTTTTCTAACTGGGGCTCTCGGGAGATGCAATTGAGCAGACCGGCGCAGGTAGTAGTCGGCTTTATGGCGCCATGGTTTCGTTGGGTTGTTTAATTTTTAGACATGAAAAAGATTTAACCATATTCAAGGTCATATTGCCAACTGTCAATCATGCAATAGTGATACTCGAGATAAAATAAATAAATTAACCATAAAAAGTGTGTGTGTGTGGGGGGGGGGGGGGAGGTTGCTCCGCCGAATCGCCGCCATTGGTAATGGGATATTCATACTCTGAGATGAATTGAGAGGCAAGTGGACCTGCTTTTCATGCAGCAATCGTAGCTTTACAGTTGCAAACTTTCCTAAAGGCATGTTGATTTAGTTGATTTTTTTTTGTGTGACAATATTATTTGAGTTTTAAAATTTCAACTAAAAGAAAAAGACTGACATTGAAAGAAAAAATTAATGTTTTGGATGTTGCCGAAGAAGAAAAAATAAGTGTGCGCTGTCTTGCCGATCGTTTTCAAGTTGGGAAAACTCAAGTCAGTGAAATTTTAAAAGATAAAGACGAAATTAGAAAATTGTAGATTGTGAGTTTGAATGAAAATTTAAAAAATGTAAAGTTTCGCAAAACAGAAACCAGTGAAATCGACGAGGTTGTCATGAAATGGTTCAGAGCTGCTTGTGCAAAGAACGTCCCAATAAGCAGGGTATTACTAAAAGAGAAAGTCAGAGAAGTCGGAAAAACTTTGGGGATAGACTCTTTTAAGGCGTCAAATGGATGGATTGAAAAATTCCGAACATGGCACAACATTTCTTTTCAATCCATTTGTGGCCAAGAGAAGTCTGTAGACCCAGCTCATGTCATGGATTGGATAGAGAAATTGAAATCAGTGTGCGAAGGATATGATGAGAAAAATATTTTCAATGCCGACGAAACTGGTCTTTTTTATTGCATTCTTCCAAACAGAACCTTATGCTGAAAGGGAGACAAATGTAGCGGAGGAAAGATATCTAAAGAACGTCTCACTGTTTTGCTGTGTTGCAATATGATCGGCAAGTTTGAAACTCCGCTTGTTATCGGAAAACCGAGATGTTTCAAAAACATTGACGTAGATAAACTCAGGCTGTCCTGGAAATGAAAGAAGATAGCAGTAGTATTACCATGCTAATAACTGTATACCTCCCATCCTCTTGTCATGCACAAAATCAACAATCTTTTGATTGGTTTGCATGTTTTATTTTATTTGTAGTTTTGAACTCTTATTTTTTATGTTATCGTTTAATGTGAATGTTTCTTACATCAACACAACATTTCTTGTCGAGCTTGGAAATTAAACTTATCATATTCAAATAGGAGTTTTTCCGACACCAACTCAAGCATTTGTTCTCGAGTTCGGAAAATGAATTTACTATACAAAGCTTGGTATTTCCAACGCCAACTCAAGCATTTGTTCTCGAGCTTGGAAATTAAACTTATCATATTCAAATAGAATTTTTTTTTCCAAAAGCAACTCAAGCATTTTTCTCGAGTTCGGAAATTGAACTCACAATACAAAAACTGTGAGTGTTTCCGATACCAACTCGAGAAGTTTTCCTTGAGTTCGAAAATTAAACTTATCATATTCAAATAGGAGTTTTCCGATACCAACTCAAGCATTTTTTCTCGAGTTCGGAAATTGAACTCCCCATACAAAAACTTGTGAGTGTTTCCGACATCGACTCAGGAATTTTTCCTCGAGTTCGGAAATTAAACTCATTATATTCAACCGGAGGAGTATTTCCAGCATCGACTCGAGCATTTGTTCTCGAGCTTGGAAATTAAACTTTTCATATTCAAATAGAACTTTTCGATATTAACTCAAGCATTTTTTCTTGAGTTTGGAAAATGAACTTACCATACAAAAACTTATGAGTGTTTCCGACACCAACTCGAGAATGTTTCCTCAAGTTCGGAACTGAAAACTCATCATATTCAACTGTAGGAGTATTTCCAACATTGACTCAAGCATTTGTTGATGAGTTTGGAAAATACATTAACCGTTTAAAAACTTTTAATGAGTAGTTTCCAACACCAACTTTGGATTTTTTTTTTCTCGAGTTCAGAAGTTAATTTCGTAATATTCAAATGTGAGTTTTTCTGAATCTAACTCATGCATTTCTTTTCGAGTTTTAGAAATTAAACTAAGTTCAACGGATTTTTTATTAATTGCAGTTGTTGGCATGGTAATACTAATTACAAATTAGAAATTCTGTGTTCTTCAAGCGTTTTAAGAGTAGGGATTTTGATCTAGCTATTCTCCATATTACTTAATATTCAATATTAAGGTGCAAACTCATGCTACAATAATAAACTTGAAATATAAGAGCTTTAAAACACTTTACCATATTCAGGAGTTGTTCTGTCTTTATCTTCCGCGTTCTTCATCTCGCTCTTTATTCCTTTAAATAGATACAACATTTGCATATCATATTAATAAGCTTGAAATATAAGAAATGTAAATATTTTACCGCCGCCAGAAATTACTCCGTCTTGATTTTTATTGATCTTCAACCATCTTATCCAGGGGCAGCTTTGTCTTGATCTTCCGCACTCTTCCTCTGTCTTCGGTTGATTTGGCAGCCTGGAGAACACTAAACAAGTGAGGTGATTTTAAAACTACAACTCACAAGTTCAGTGTTCTTCAGGCCTCTTGAGAAGAGGTCTGCTCTTTATTTCTTTAAATACATAAACTTGAAATATAATGTACATAGAATATTATTAATAAACAAAACAGAATATCATGTATTACAAAACAATCAAATTTAAGCATTTTCAACATGTAAATATAACATATAACGCGTAATGTATTATGAAAACATTATATTATTAATAATCAAAAATGCATTGATCTCAAGTAGACATAACAACATTTTCAACAATACAGATTCTTTTTCAATAAATGAATTTAATTTATTTATAAACACTATTAATATACTCTTATAATCACAAACCTTATCTCTTACTTAATATAAAAATACGATTTGTCAATTAACCAACAAAAAAGGTTTCTAAAATATATTTTGTAAAATATTACAAATCTTAAAAATTATTATTTTTCAATCAAATAGTGTCCATATGCTAATGATGTAATACCATCATCATTCAAGTATTTTTTATCATAATATGCAGATAAAGTAGTTTTGTTTTGGGTAACTGTTGTCAGTTCATGCTTTTTTGAAATAATGAGTGCTTGTTTGTGCTTCAAACTCGATTCAGATTCTAAAACTTCTTTATACGTATTCATCGTAAAATTCTGAAGAGTTGATTTTTTTACACCTTTGCCAGTTTTTTTACATGTTTCACCAAAGGAGAAAGCATACATCTTAGGTTTCAGTCCTATAAACTCCTTAATAGGTTTTATTGTTTCACTTTTCAGATATCCCAATTTACCTTTATTTTTTAAATTATGTAAAATATGACCAGGTGGGAAATTACTACAGTCCATTATATCAGAAAATGAGTCTCTTAAGTCAAGGAATGCAGATTCTGAGAAAATCTGTAGGTAAAGAGAATCCGTGTCACAATAAAGTAAGTGACAATCGCTGCCATACTTTTCTTTAAAATGTGAATAAAAAAGCCGGTATAATCTTAATTTCCATAATTCCAAAACAGAAAAGGCCGCGTAAAGTGGTTTATCAAGAATGATGTTAGCTTTTTTCATTTTGAAAGTAGTAAAATTATCGTTAATCGGTTCAAAGTAGTCCAATAAAGGACTCGCCATATAAGTTGTACAGTCTTTTTCCGTCAGAGCACCTTTTACTGAGATTTTCTTACGTTGGTTTAGCATTAGGCGACCAAAAAAACTATTATTCATTTTTTTAAAAAATGATTTTGTAAATTCATCTGTAGCTGCGGCTTAAAATTTACAAACCTTTCCAAAATGCTTTATCACCCTTTTTGTATATACGCAGACTTTGATTCCTTAACTCGAAAAGTATCCACAGTTTTACCATGTCCCTCACAGAGCTACACATCAGTGACAGAAAGACATGAAGCAATTAGTTATTCTATAATAGTAACCGATGTAGACGATCATATTATTTTTCATGAATATTTTTCCGGGGAGAATGTTATAAAAGAGTTTCTGAACACTTTAAATGAAATTTCTAAAAAACTTTTGAAGAAAATGCATCAAACAGCAGGAATGATAGAAAATATTAACAGCAGTTATGATCCTGATAAATGTCACATTTGTAAAAAAAAGTTTCTAAGTAATGAAATAAGAGTTCGGGATCATTGTCATTGGGGTATGGGATACATTAGAGGTTTAGCACATCAATCCTGTAATCTTAATTACAGAGCTACATATTTTATACCTGTAATAATTCACAATTCTAGAAACTATGATTCTCATTTAATTTTGAAAAATTTAACACCCGATGTTATAAGAGCAATTAATATTATACCGGTAAATATGGAAAAATTTACTATGTTTTCATTAGATGCGTTGAAATTTTTAGATTCGTTTCAATTTTTAGATGCATCATTAGATACTTTAGTTAACAATCTGAAATCATCGAATCACAAATTCAAAATTTTCAACAGTTTTTATAAGAATGAGAAAAATCGTCATTTACTAAAAAGGAAAGGAGTTTTTCCTTATTCTTACGTTGATGAATTTGCAAAATTAAAAGAAACTAATTTACCACCGAAAGAAGCTTTTTTTAACGTTCTCACAAACTCTCCTATTAGTGAAAGTGAATATAAACACGCTAAATTAGTTTTTAAAACATTTGAATGTAAGAATCTTGCAGACTACTTAGAGTTATACCAAAATGTTGACACAATTATGCTTTCAGAATGTTTCAATTCCCTACGTCGCACCGCGATGAAGTACTATCAGTTAGATCCTGTGTTTTTTCTGACTATGTCAGAATTAACATGGAATGCCGGTCTTAAATTGACAAAAGTAGAGTTACAATTATTGAGTGATGTAAACGAATACATATGGTTCGAGTCTCAAATGAGAGGAGGGATTAGTTTTCTAGGAACGAGATATGCAACTGCAAACAATCCATACATACCCGAAACGTATAACCCATATGAACGTCAGAATTATATCCTTGCATTTGACGCTAATAACCTATATGGTTATGCGATGAGCCTCCCTTTGCCAATAGGTCATTTTTCATGGCTTACAAATGATGAAGTTCTAAACTTTAATATTTTTGACTATGATGTAAACTCAAATGTTGGCTTTATACTTGAAGCTGATTTACTAATTCCGAAATCAATTCATAATCGAACAAGTGATCTCCCATTGGCTGTAGAACACTTAAAAATTGAATATGAAATGCTTTCTCCTTATTCTAAAAAATTATGCGATAAATTTAATTTACGACGTACATTACCTAGTAGAAAACTAACTCCAAACCTTTATCCAAAAAAAAATTATATTACTCATTATTTAAATCTGAAATATTATGTTGAACAAGGTGTAGTGGTTACTAAAATTCATAAAATATTGGCTTTTAAGCAACAAAGATGGTTAAAGAGTTACATAGATTTTAATAACAAACTAGTATGTTGTGGCCATCACGAAACTTTCTTCTATATTTTTTTTTTTCTGATCCCTCCCCATGCTTGACGAGGAAGCAATATTCCCAACGAAAACAAAATGACACATGCAAAAACTTGACGACTATCCCAATGTCTGAATTATTGCAAAAGCAAAGCAAAGAGCGAAAATTGAAAGTTATTTTAAAAGCCTTTCTTGAATGAATTACAAATATTTTATTTGTTAACAAACATAAGATGGCAACAGTTAAAAATTTTAAATCATTGAGATAATATTTCCTATCATTTCCATACAATTAAAATCACGAGAAATACGCAGACCACAATCTATTACGATTTATCTTTCTTATTGTTGCATTAATAAAAATATTTTTATTCGCAAAAAAAAAAAAAAAAAATCAACACCTCTTGGAGCGATCGGCGTCAAAATAGAACCAAAGCCTGTTTACATATGGATTCACATATATTCCAAATTTCAACCAGAACGTAGCATTACTTCTTGAGATAGGGCACTCAAAATGGAAAAAAAGAACGGGTGATTGCGCTGCCCCCTTTTTAGCTGTTGACACAAAAATAAAATCAGTTCTTATACCCACTAAGGGCTACTTGCCGATAAATTTTTCTTTCATTCCGTTCATTATTTCTTGAGATACAGCAGTCACAATTGACGACAAAAAACGTTCTATAGCTCAACCCCCGTTTGAGTTATTGACACCAAAATTGAATCAGCACCTGTTCCTGTTAATACCAACATATGGACCAAATTTTGTTTGATTCCGCCAGTAACTTCCTGAGGAATAGCAAGCACGCGTAACTCGAAAAACGTCCCATTGCTCCACCCCCCTTGGAGGAATTCGCGCCAAAAACTAATGGGCACAAGTTCACATAGGGGCACATATGTGTACTAAATTTCGTCCGATTTCATGCGGTGGTTTTTGTTGTAGAGCGGCCACAAAAAACTGGTCACACACAGACGTGACACACATACATACACACACACATACATACACACACACATACATACATACACACACACACACACAGACAGACAGACATTTTCCAAAAATGGTCGAAATGGACTCAGCACACCTCAAAACGTTCGAATCCGTCAAAATTCGAAATTCGAAAATTTGCACGAATCCAATACTTTCTTCTATATATTAGATATAGAAGAAAGTAAAAACGGACCGCAGCTACAGATGAATTTACAAAATCATTTTTTAAAAAAATGAATAATAGTTTTTTTGGTCGCCTAATGCTAAACCAACGTAAGAAAATCTCAGTAAAAGGTGCTCTGACGGAAAAAGACTGTACAACTTATATGGCGAGTCCTTTATTGGACTACTTTGAACCGATTAACGATAATTTTACTACTTTCAAAATGAAAAAAGCTAACATCATTCTTGATAAACCACTTTACGCGGCCTTTTCTGTTTTGGAATTATGGAAATTAAGATTATACCGGCTTTTTTATTCACATTTTAAAGAAAAGTATGGCAGCGATTGTCACTTACTTTATTGTGACACGGATTCTCTTTACCTACAGATTTTCTCAGAATCTGCATTCCTTGACTTAAGAGACTCATTTTCTGATATAATGGACTGTAGTAATTTCCCACCTGGTCATATTTTACATAATTTAAAAAATAAAGGTAAATTGGGATATCTGAAAAGTGAAACAATAAAACCTATTAAGGAGTTTATAGGACTGAAACCTAAGATGTATGCTTTCTCCTTTGGTGAAACATGTAAAAAAACTGGCAAAGGTGTAAAAAAATCAACTCTTCAGAATTTTACGATGAATACGTATAAAGAAGTTTTAGAATCTGAATCGAGTTTGAAGCACAAACAAGCACTCATTATTTCAAAAAAGCATGAACTGACAACAGTTACCCAAAACAAAACTACTTTATCTGCATATTATGATAAAAAATACTTGAATGATGATGGTATTACATCATTAGCATATGGACACTATTTGATTGAAAAATAATAATTTTTAAGATTTGTAATATTTTACAAAATATATTTTAGAAACCTTTTTTGTTGGTTAATTGACAAATCGTATTTTTATATTAAGTAAGAGATAAGGTTTGTGATTATAAGAGTATATTAATAGTGTTTATAAATAAATTAAATTCATTTATTGAAAAAGAATCTGTATTGTTGAAAATGTTGTTATGTCTACTTGAGATCAATGCATTTTTGATTATTAATAATATAATGTTTTCATAATACATTACGCGTTATATGTTATATTTACATGTTGAAAATGCTTAAATTTGATTGTTTTGTAATACATGATATTCTGTTTTGTTTATTAATAATATTCTATGTACATTATATTTCAAGTTTATGTATTTAAAGAAATAAAGAGCAGACCTCTTCTCAAGAGGCCTGAAGAACACTGAACTTGTGAGTTGTAGTTTTAAAATCACCTCACTTGTTTAGTGTTCTCCAGGCTGCCAAATCAACCGAAGACAGAGGAAGAGTGCGGAAGATCAAGACAAAGCTGCCCCTGGATAAGATGGTTGAAGATCAATAAAAATCAAGACGGAGTAATTTCTGGCGGCGGTAAAATATTTACATTTCTTATATTTCAAGCTTATTAATATGATATGCAAATGTTGTATCTATTTAAAGGAATAAAGAGCGAGATGAAGAACGCGGAAGATAAAGACAGAACAACTCCTGAATATGGTAAAGTGTTTTAAAGCTCTTATATTTCAAGTTTATTATTGTAGCATGAGTTTGCACCTTAATATTGAATATTAAGTAATATGGAGAATAGCTAGATCAAAATCCCTACTCTTAAAACGCTTGAAGAACACAGAATTTCTAATTTGTAATTAGTATTACCATGCCAACAACTGCAATTAATAAAAAATCCGTTGAACTTAGTTTAATTTCTAAAACTCGAAAAGAAATGCATGAGTTAGATTCAGAAAAACTCACATTTGAATATTACGAAATTAACTTCTGAACTCGAGAAAAAAAAAATCCAAAGTTGGTGTTGGAAACTACTCATTAAAAGTTTTTAAACGGTTAATGTATTTTCCAAACTCATCAACAAATGCTTGAGTCAATGTTGGAAATACTCCTACAGTTGAATATGATGAGTTTTCAGTTCCGAACTTGAGGAAACATTCTCGAGTTGGTGTCGGAAACACGCATAAGTTTTTGTATGGTAAGTTCATTTTCCAAACTCAAGAAAAAATGCTTGAGTTAATATCGAAAAGTTCTATTTGAATATGAAAAGTTTAATTTCCAAGCTCGAGAACAAATGCTCGAGTCGATGTTGGAAATACTCCTCCGGTTGAATATAATGAGTTTAATTTCCGAACTCGAGGAAAAATTCCTGAGTCGATGTCGGAAACACTCACAAGTTTTTGTATGGGGAGTTCAATTTCCGAACTCGAGAAAAAATGCTTGAGTTGGTATCGGAAAACTCCTATTTGAATATGATAAGTTTAATTTTCGAACTCAAGGAAAACTTCTCGAGTTGGTATCGGAAACACTCACAGTTTTTGTATTGTGAGTTCAATTTCCGAACTCGAGAAAAATGCTTGAGTTGCTTTTGGAAAAAAAAATTCTATTTGAATATGATAAGTTTAATTTCCAAGCTCGAGAACAAATGCTTGAGTTGGCGTTGGAAATACCAAGCTTTGTATAGTAAATTCATTTTCCGAACTCGAGAACAAATGCTTGAGTTGGTGTCGGAAAAACTCCTATTTGAATATGATAAGTTTAATTTCCAAGCTCGACAAGAAATGTTGTGTTGATGTAAGAAACATTCACATTAAACGATAACATAAAAAAAAAGAGTTCAAAACTACAAATAAAATAAAACATGCAAACCAATCAAAAGATTGTTGATTTTGTGCATGACAAGAGGATGGGAGGTATACAGTTATTAGCATGGTAATACTACTGATAGCATGGATGACGACTGAAATAATGAAAGATTGGTTAGTGGATTTGGGTAAAAGGATGAAGAAGAAAGCTAGAAAAAATATTCTCTTTCTGGATAACGCCACATCTCATCCTGATGACTTAAAATTGCAAAATGTTAAGTTAGAATTTTTGCCACCTAACACCACCTCTGTATTGCAACCCTTGGATCAGGGTATTATTCGGAGTTTTAAAGTAGGTTACAGAAAGCTTTTACTCAGGCACATTCTTTCGCATATTTCTTCGCGTAAAGCTAGTGAAGAATTAGCAAAATCTGTAACAGTTTTGGATGCTGTTTCGTGGATCACGTCAGCTCTCAAAAAAGTGGAACCTGGGAGCGTTTCAAAATGTTTTAAAAAAGCAGGATTTTCGTTCAGGAGTGAAATGATATCTGACAGTGCATTAGGAGGAGCAGAAGAGGAAAATGAACTTAATGAGCTACTGGTTCATTTGGATTCAAAAGTCAGTGCTGAAGACTACGTTCAAATTGATGAAGACTTGTGGGTTGAGGAAGAGAACTTGAACGTTTCGAATTTCATTTCTCACAACACAACTGAACTATGTGTTCTTTCTGACGATGATGAAGATGAACTTCCTGTGATTGAAAATGATGTTATCACAATTAGAGACTTTTCGGAAACACTGAAATACAGCAAAGAATTGAGAAACTTTTTCCTGAGCAAAGGGGACACTGAAGGACTTGCTAAGGTAAATGATTTAAATATTTATATTGAGAAACAGGCTTGTAATGCAAAAAAGAGATGTCAAACTGTTTTAACTGATTACTTTAATTGATTAAATGCTTTTTAAGACAAGTGTGTGCTGTCAGTATACCTTTATTAAGAAAAAACAGATTTATTACACTTAACGTAAAATGTAGTAAACCTTTCACAATTGTTTCGATTGTGTTCTACAAAAGGAACAACAGCCCATTTTGAAAAAGGTAAATTAAGTAGTTCTTCCTAATAGCGGACACCTCCCAATTATGGACAAAACTTCTGGTCCCTTGACTGTCCGCTATTCCGAGGTTTCACTGTATATGCAAGCAAATGGGGCAAACAGATTAACTGAAACAGATCAAGCTAGGTATCACCAAAAATGCACAGGTGAAGGGAGAGGAATGTTTTTAACAAGACTGGTCAAGTCACTCATACGCGTTTAAGCTGTGTAGATTTTGATATCCATATGTAGTGTAGTTTTAAAGTAGTAAATGGTATGAATTTAAAAACCAAGTTTCAAGAAGTCAAGTTTTGGTGACCATGGAAGATTTGATTTGGCACTTGTTAAGTTTAAATGTGTGAATTTGTCTGCATTCAGTTAAACATCGACAATTTTTTTTTTGTTTTTTTGTTTTTGAACGTATAATGTTTACCTACTTTAGGTACAGATGTTAATGACAATGTTGTAACACTTGCACTCAATAGAATGCATAAGGCGAATTTTATACATTGCCAGTTGCATATGTGTCATGTATCAGAGCATTTCTCAGAATCAGCTTACCAAGCATTAGGGGAGAGTTAAGTAAAAGTTTCTAAACAGGCATGTTGCTTTCTCTTGTAAGTGATAATAAACATTCCTTGAAGCAGGTAGAAATTTAGTAAATTCAGAAAAAAAATCTAGAATCTTTTACCCCTTTTTGAAATAAAAATTTGAAAATGGAAGAAAATAAAATAAACATGTTTCAAAAAGGATAGGACATATACAATTTTCAAACTGATGTGTGAAAAGGTTTCAGATTTGCCATTGTGATCATTAAACTGTACGGATTTTCCCTGAAATCCTAATCACCGAAAAATCCCCTTTCAAGGGAATTTCGTTGTTTTGATGAACATTCGGGAGATATTTACTGCACTAGGGAGCTCGGGAGAAACTAAACGAATCAGGATAGTTGGCAGATATGGCGTGGGAGTGCATCTCCTGTTTTCGATTTAATACTCATTTTTACACATTAGTCAAAATTTGGACTATTTGTGTTGACAGTAAGTTCTGAAGAGCATTGGGTACAAACATTTTATTTGTTGGAAACTCAGCCTTAAATATGAAGCTTGCATCAGAACTGATGAGTGACAACTGTAACGCTTATGTTGTCCAATTATGATGTTTAACAATTGTTTTCTTCATACACAATTCAATGCTGTAAATCAATTAATAAGCCACCTAATCACTAAGATAATGTCCTTTACTTTCTTGTTCTCTTTGTGTATTCTATTGCATGCCAATAAATTTCTGCACCAACTAGTCAATGTGATTTGGATTTTGAACAGTGTTTCTGAACTCTTCTTTTCTTAGAACTTAAGAAATGTTTATGTATGTATATATGGTATATTATACAAAATTAACATGCAAAAAAAAAAAAAAAATGTTGAAGTTTGATGAAAGTTTATACTATTCTTAAAATATCACATGAAATGATTTTAAACTGTGATTACTTCTTACCTATAAATAACATAGCAAAGTATTTTTTTAATTCTTTACTTTTGATATTTTGAGACTTTTTTACTAAGGTCCAAGACCAGTTTTGTTCTCTTATGGTTACCAAGTGTAATAATGCATAAGATTATGACAACATGATTATGATACATATTTACCATGTACCAGAGACATACCCGTATTGATAATGCTATTGTGCATATGTAACCATAGCATCACCTCAGAGCACAACAATAGGATCGATATCTTGCTATTATTTCGTGGCTTAGATGTCTTACTCTTGCTCTGGGATGAGGATACATACATATAAGCTGCTACCAGCTTGGATATTTCAAATGTATTTTTTTTCCTGTTATTGGTAACAAAATATGGTAAACCATTGAAACTACGCTAGCATGTTTTACTAAATTGTAAGTACTGAGAAAACTGGTACTGCTTTTGTTCAATTTTGTTCATATATTCTAGCATATCACCATTTTTAAAAACTGCCAACACATTGAAAAACTTCTATAAGCTTTAAATCACACAGAATACAAATAAATTTTGATAAAGCTTAAAAATTTTAAATTAAAAAAATCAACAATAAATAAACACGATCAAAAAATATCACATTAAAAACTAAAAATATAAAAAAAACAATACCTTTAAAAATTGGTTTAAAAATTTAAGTCAAAGATATAAAAATATGAAGAAAGATTCCTTGGTTATAAAATTACAATATTACTGACTTTGACAGCATATTGATAAAAATCGCTCCCCCCACCCTTTTAAGTATAGTTCCATCCAATTTAGACTTATGAAATAAGTCCTGCATCTTTCGCCATTGAGTAAAATATTGACTTTTCATTTTTCAGTAAATTATCTGGGGAATCCATTTCGGCAATTTCTCCGTTGCTCAAAACAATAACTCTGAAAATGTAAAATATAAGAAACAAATATCAGTATACTGGCAAAATAAACTTTGTATAGGACATAAAAACCTCACAAGTGAAAAATAAAACTTTGAAGAATTATCTAAATGAATTCTTTCAAAATATTACACACAAAAGCAAGAGAAATACACAAAAAATAAATATGATGCATAAGCTATGTATTATATTTATTTTTTGTGTACTTGTTAATACGCAATAGATAAGCTAATGCATATAGTTTATACAGTTCATTGTTGAAACATACACATTACTCCTCTGAAGAAGGGACACCTCTATTTACGGGACAAAATACCCAGTCCCATTAGCGTCCCTTATTGAGAGGTTCAACTGTATATTAATTTGATTATTTTTAATAATAAATGAGCAACATTAATATGATTAATACATATAATTTTTATATTGAAAACGCTGTTGTACTTCGAAAAATAAATACTACAAATATCAAAATATCATATTTTCAAAATAAATATCGGATACATATTGGCGAACCCTGATAAGGAAAGTGACAACTTTTATCAAAAATGAACGAGAAATGGGATTTAAAAATTAAGAAAAATGTCAAACTCTCATTTATTTGCAAACAATTCTATGGCTATCCAAAAGTGTCTTTCAACAATTAATAAAAAATAAAATTGTAGATTTGTGGTTTGAAGAGTATTATGAAACAGAAATTTTTAGGAACATATAAAAATTTTAGAAGAAATTGGAGTAAACTTAGCATGAATATTGTCAATACAGATATTGTCGCTTCAGAGCAAAAGTAAGACATCTAACTCCAAGAACAATAAGATATCCTACTGTTGCCCTTAGGCGATGATATGCATTTCAATAGTCAAAGAAGCCTTGATTTCAAGTACATACTGCATTCTGTTGTGGCTAAAATACATGCAAACTTGATACAAAATACCTTGATTTCTAATAATATAACAATTCAACCAGGTACTATTTTCTTTCTTTCTTTTTTATATATATACTTACTTGTCATAATCCAAGATTGTATTCAGCCTGTGTGCAATTGTTAATACTGTGCAATCTCTAAATTCAGTACGAATGGTGGATTGTATCAGGTCGTCAGTTTCAACATCAACAGCTGCTGTAGCTTCATCAAGTACAAGTACTTTTGATTTTCTAAGTAAAGCTCTAGCTAAACAAATTAACTGCCTTTGACCAACACTGGAAAAAAGGCACGTATATCATTACAAACAATGTAAACAATGATTAAATCATCTTTTATTTTCTTTTATCACGACAAAACCAGTCACCCAATTTTTATTTTAGCATTATTTATGAAGAATAGAAAGGAGCAATTATACCTTAAAAAAATAAGTGCAAATCCACTAAAAATATCTAGAAATGAGTGATTAATCTATACATATGCACAACAGCAAAATGGCTTTGCTCCTTCTTCCTGATATACAATGCCTTGGATTTTATTCAAGTTTTTTTTACCAAACATAAGTATGTTTCATTTAGTTTTGTACATTTTTTGCTACATTTTTTTTTCTTTCATTGACGTCATTGAGTATTATCAATTTTAATTCCTACGAATTTACGATTGTACAGTCCAGCTCAAGATTATTTGTGCTTGGGCTTGGACAAGACCACCTCAAAATCGGTTGAAAAGATGATAAAAATGGGTTGCATTAATCAAACCTTGGCAAACCAAGTTTTTCTTGCGAAACGTCGTTGTTTGTTTACCATCACAATAAATTTGAAAAGAAAGTTCGCCAAAATTCCTGACAAACAGCACGCTGCGGAAGTTTGGATTTCTTTTATTGACCTCCACATTTTCGACACATTTGATGCTTTTAACGCTTCTACCGAGTAACATGAATATTGAAAAACACGATAGTCTTTCAGTAGGCTGAGTATTGCTCAAAGCCAGACGGTTTAGAACAATACAAAGCCTATTTTTGAAGTTAGACCTATTAGACATAAAGCTAAATAGTACAAAGCAGGGGAAATCAACAAATCGTCAGAGTACCTGGAACTAAGGTAATTTTGAATGAAAATGAATGGAATATGAAATAATCACCATTTTTAGCAAGATTATGACAAATTCAGTTTCAGAAAAATTTTAGAAAAATAACTACTTACAAAATTTGTAAGCATACTTGAATGCATTTAGATACTCATAGAAGCATAAATTTCAAGTCATGCATTCTGATGTGGCCAAAATACGTACGAAATTGACACAAAATATCTAGTACTTCGATGACATAGTATCTGATGAGTGAGCACTGCGAGACTTGGAGACTAAGTTCTTAAAATATACAGTAGACCCTCGTTATACGCAGGTTTCTTTTACGCGTTTTTGATTCTATGCGGTTTAAGATTTGATACCATTATTTTATTTTACATGGAATGATATGAATTTTGATTTTACGTAGATGCGGCATTGCAAATGGGTAAATATTTCACCTCTTTTAAAATCCAAATTCCTAAGATTGCAGATGACCCGCAATAAACTGCTTTTTGGAGTTATAATAAACAAGCTCGGACCACTGGAGACATTTTTTGTCAGCGGTTCCAGACCTCTTTCCAGAAGTAAAGTTATTTAACTCACACAATTTAGAGCCCACTGAGAGAAGAGCTTTCAGAAGTAACAAAGCAGTACGAAACCAACGAGGATATCAACATAAATGACACACAACCAGAAGTTTGTTCACCCTAAAAATTTTGAGCCATTTCTTGACAATGACAAATGATCTTTCTGATTTGTTAGTGATGGAAGATCTTGTAATCAGGGCTTCCAACACATTTTAGCCATAGGAAAGGGTAAGAGAGGACCACTTTCAATCAAAAAGGGGATTAAAGAAGACTAGTTACCAGGGCCATATCCAGAGGGGGGGGGGGCTGACAGGCCCGGCCCCCCCCCCGAAACCCAAAATGTTTTGTACCGTAAAACAGAAGGTTTTTTTTTTAATTTTTTTTTTATAATTCCTAATGTCAGAAAAGGAAAATAACAAATTTTTTTTATTCTTAATTTTGCTACTATTCAAAATTTATAATATTTTGAAGAAATACAAAAAAAGCAGTTCTAGTTCTCATTAAGCCGCAAGGCACACTTGAAATTTAGACCTTTAATTAGGACTTCCTGCTCTCTTTCCCAATTCAATTCAGGGCAGTCCAGAGTTAAGGCAGGTCCTTTGTCAGTTTGTTGTTTTTCAAGTCTACCAAACTGACTTCTGTGCAGTTCCTCCTCCAGGGGCGTGCACAGAAATTTTGGGGCTGTCACAAATGTCTTTTTTGGGCCCCCTCCATATTGTTTACTCATATTTTCAACCCTAGGTTTAAAAATATTGGGCCCCATTTAAGCTCGGGCCCGGGCCAACAGGTGTCCTTTCTCCCCTCTGTGCACGACCCTGCCCTCCTCCCCCTATAACTCTTATAAAACTTACACTGTACTGATTTCGAGCCGGGGACTCCCCAAAGGCTGGGCCCCTATTTTCCGATTAGGCGAGTATTTTGTTACCAAGATGTGCCAAATTCAGCTCCTTGATACATCCTGAGTAAAAAATGCAAAAATCACAATTCTCGCGTTTTTGTAGCATAATTTTCAAGATCATTTTTGTGACTGATATGTTTCATGTCTTGCATTTATTTAATTCCGAATTCAGTATCATGGAAGTTCTTTTGTTATTGCTAGTTTTTTTTTTTTTTTTTACCTCTACGGCATACTGTTAATACCTTAAGTATGAGAAAAAAAATAAAACTTACTCTACTCTCTTTCATTTTCTGCACTACTAGTGATTGAAAAAAAAAAGTTTGTTTCGAGAAATATTTCGTTGCATTTATTTTTTAACTTAAAACGGGTGTGTCTTACAAAGTTATAATCATTTTGTAAGACTGTACAATCAACTTCTGAAAAGTGTAAATAAAGATCTTCAAATAATTTCAACTGTTCGAGAGTCTTTGAAAATTATTTAAGTTTTTGAAATTCCTTGAAAATTTCTTCAATTTTGTATCTTATCAAGAAAATAAAATATGAATTGTCCAAATGGCCAGAATATTACTCTTCTGCTCTTATTTTCTGAATGTCTACACCATTTCTTTTAAACTATTTTGTAGAATTTTCATACTGTAGGGCATTAAATGAAAAAAAAAAAAAAAAAAAGAGTTGGGTTAGTGATCAAAAACAAACTTCACTAAAAGCCGATATGAGCAGATGACTGGGTGCTTCTCTTTTCTCTTCTCTCGTTTTTCTTCTCTGTCCATTAATTTTCATGATTTGTCGAGCAAGCAATTTCTATTTTCTTTCTCGGGGGAAAAATTCCCAGACCCCCTGAAACTATGGATGTTCTACATCCGACTTAAAGGGACACTCTCCTGTTATCCTTACCACTACAAGGTGAATAAGAAAAATAATAAGAAATTAAAATAAAATAACAACAGTCCAAACAGTGGAATCATTAAAAATCAAGACAAAAAGTCTTGTATGTTAACATTTTTATGAGTTTGGTGTGTCTATGTATACTATATGTGTGTATATGTTAGGGCAATGTGCTAATCCGGGCCCGCCCCTCCCGAAAAAAATTTCTGGATATGGCCTTGTCAGTTACGATTAAAAAGAGGATCTTGGGAGGACCATTCGCAGTTAAACCCAGGGAAGCACCAACAGGCAAATTAGCAGTCTGCTGCTAAATCCATGAAGATAATTCATGAACCATAACAATGATTTTTAATGATACAATTCCTTTATCACCTTCTGCACAACTGAACTTTTTATCGATTGAATGATATTATTCACAAACATTTGGATGGGCAGGTGGGTGGATGACGAGCAAGCATGTAACTAACGATCTTGCAGAGTAATTTTAACTGTAAAAAAATTTTTCTACTAATCAACAGGTGAAAACTAAATAATCAGTCAAGTGACTGTTGAATCAGTGCATATGTAGAAAATGGACTGCAAATAATTGATGTACTAGTGATATTATATTAGTAATCGTGTAAGGCCTTGGCCGTGTTTAACCTTTTATCTCTGCATTTGGAAACAGATGATTTTTCCTTATAAAATTGATGGAACAAAGATTTTAGTTCAGTTTTAGCAAGTTCATTATGTATGTCGTAAATATAGATGGTTTTTACCTGCAAATATTTTATTAATGTGTATTAAAGTACTGCGTTTAAATTGCACATGAGTTCTTGATTGAGTTTCAGGAATATCGATCCCGAGTAAGAGTTTTTTTGATTGGTTCCCAACATCTGGCGTCCGTACGAAAGGACCATCTATATTGCGATACGAGTGAGTTATATAATTATTGAGCTTGTTAATATTTTGTAATGGAGAAAGTAAAAGCTTCTCGAAAACAATATAGGAGACTGTTTATGATTGCCAGCAATGACTTTTATAAAACTAAAGCGGAGTTATCTTCCGAAGATAAAATTTCGAAATTAAAAGTTATAGAAGATAAAGCGAAGCTAATGTTGGCGAGTGAATATGAATTTAGGGAACTTTTATTTGCTTCCCAAGAGACAAAGAAAATTATTGAAGAAGAAATCGATGCATCAGAGGGCTATATTGATAAGTGGAGGATTTTGGAAAATGAGTTAGGTGATCTCATTAATGAAAAAAATGCACATTCTGAGTTGTCTACTGATATCGGAGCTGCAAGTACTGTGCATAATAATTTTTTGCACTACCCGAAAATTAATTTACCCACCTTTGATGGAAATATCAAGAACTGGTTGTGCTTCTGGGGACAATTCCAAAAAATTGACAAGGACGCTAACTTTGATAATCATGACAAATATGCATATTTAGCTCAAGCCATGGTGAAAGGTTCAGCCGCTGATGAACTGATTAAAAGTTTCCCCCCTGGCGGCGAAAACTATGAAAAGGCGGTAAAACCGCTACAATTACGTTACGGAAAAGAGGAGCTTCTCATCGAAGTTTATGTGCGGGATCTGCTATCTATTGTGTTATTAAAAAATAAGTCACAAAATATTTCACTCCGACAACTGTACGATCAGTTAGAAACCAAACTGAGAGCTCTAGAGACTTTAGGAGTTACGAAAGATAAATATGCTGCAATGCTTTACCCTCTAGTGGAATCAGCTCTTCCGGATGAGACTTTAAAAGCATGGGAGCGCTTTAGAACTGCACATCGACGAGTGAAAGGGGATTCATCGGAAGAAAATATGACTAAAATAACTTCCACAAATGACCTAGATTGCCTTCTTGAGTTTCTGCAAGATGAAGTGGAAGGAGAAGAAAGAATTTTGATTGCCACCAGAGGTTTTGAGCCGTGTAAAAAGACAAATCATTTTAATAATCGCAAAGAAAGTAATGAAAAGAAATTTCAACCCAGAATGTCATCAGCAACAGAACTTTTGACATCGAATATAAATAAGAAATTATGCATATTTTGTTCTGAGGAACATAAATCTTGGAACTGCAAGAAGGCTGCTAATTTGACTTTGCAAGAAAGACAAGGTGCTGTTGAAAATAAACGTTGTTGTTTTCTATGTTTGAGAGATGGACATGGAGTGAAAACGTGCCATTCAAAAATGAAATGCCAACAGTGTGGAAAAAAACACCATTTATTTTTATGCCGAACTTTTTCACAGGAGCATAATTCTTCGACTCTTAAAAATAATGAAATGAAAGAACCAGTGATACAGCACGATGAGGCTCTGGCCAACTTGTCCAAATCTTCCAATGTTTTTTTGCAGACCTTGACCGTGTTGGTAAGAGGAGAAAATATTCGGCGTACAGCTCGTGCAGTTATCGACTCTGGATCTCAAAGATCATATATCCTCAATACAACCGCTGAAGAAATGAAATACAGTTCCAAACGTAGGGAATATCTACAACATGCATTGTTCGGTGGATCTAATACATCAACCTGCGGACATGATGTGTTCACGATATACTTGTCCAGCTGGACGGAAGAGTACAGTTGTCATTTTGAAGGGCTTGGACAAGCAGTGATTTGCAACACAATATTAGCTAGCAAGCGAGGGCCACATTTAAAAGAACTTAGAGACCATGGCAGAAGATAGGGAAGGTCCGATTGAAATTCTCATTGGCGCAGATATTGCAGGAAAGTTGATCACGGAGAACCACCTTTAGCTAAAGAGTGGACTTACTGCAATCGAAACAAAATTGGGTTGGACAGTCATTGGTCGTTCAAATAATGAGAGTGCAAGTTTTTTAATTTCTTCAATGCTGACAACTAGTTCTTGCATTTCCGATTTGTGGACTCTAGACTCACTGCCCAGGTAGCATCAACTCATCGGAATTTGCTCGGCCGATCATCGACTCCTCCTAAACTCATCGCGTAATGCACGCTGATATCGTTGCGATCAGAATCCGAGAACGGTTTTCGATGAGCTGTTTTTTATCGGAAAACTATATCCTTACGATCAAATTTCCCGATGAAAATTTGCGGAGCTGCATTTCATCGGAAAAAGAGATCGTAACGATCAAATTTTCCGATGAAAATTTGCCTAGCTACATTTCATCGGAAAAAGAGATCGTAACGATCAAATTTTCCGATGAAAGTTTGCCTAGCTACATTTCATCGGAAAAAGAGATCGTAACGATCAAATTTTCCGATGAAAATTTGCCGAGCTGCATTTCATCGGAAAAAGAGATCGTAACGATCAAATTTTCCGATGAAAATTTGCCGAGCTGCATTTCATCGGAAAAAGAGATCGTAACGATCAAATTTTCCGATGAAAATTTGCCGAGCGAAATTTCATCCGAAAAAGAGATCGTAACGATCAAATTTTCCGATGAAAATTTGCTGAGCTACCTTTCATCGGAAAAAGAGATCTTAATGATCAAATTTTTCGATGAAAATTTGCCGAGCTTCATTTCATCCGAAAAAGAGATCGTAACGATCAAATTTTCCGATGAAAATTTGCCGAGTTACATTTCATCTTAAAAAAAGTAGGTCGTTTAAATTTTCCGATAAAAGTTTTCCCAATCTAAAATTTTTGGAAATCTCCCAACTGTTAAAATAGGATAAGTTTTATTATTCGAATATCCGACTATTGATCAAACGTAAGGCTATACGGATCAACATTCAGGGTTGAGAATCGTAGGAAAAATGACTGAGACTTTGACTCCGAATCCGATTCCTGGATTTTTGAAGGGTTTACTCCGATTTGCTGCAAAATCAATTCAACTTTAACTCCACGATTCCAACCCCGATTACCTCACTGGAATTGCGAACAAAATGAGACTCCGACTCTTGAATGATTTCTCTCTATCTCCAAAACAATATCATTTTGTTCAATTTGACTCCCAAAATTACCGACTCCGACTCGGTTTGCGAGCAAAATGATCGACTCCGACTCTTCACTAGCTGGCGCCACAAGTATATTCACTGAATAAAATTCTCACTTCCCGTTCAGAAATCTGTCATGGCCTTGCCCCCCGATAGATGGCGCCACAAATGATTTTTCATTTAATGCATTATTTTCCTCCTAGTAGAGAGCGTTGCTTGTCTAGTGGTTAGCGTATGAATATCGTATTCCAGAGGTCTAGGGTTCGATTCCCGGCTAAAGCGACTTAGATTGAGCTCATGAATCACGTTCATCAAAAGTTGTTAAATTAGAAATTAACTAAACAAGTGATTAAAGTATATTAAATAATTGTTCCAAATGACGTCATCCGAAAATACCGCTTCTGAAAGTTTTAAAGATGGCGAAAGTGTCACGTGATCATCCAAGATGGCGGACCCATCTTCCCACTGTTCATTTTTTTTCCTCCTGCTTGTCCCTATATCGCGGTTGTTATTACTTCTCATCGTATTTTCATCCTGAATTCATCGCCTCGGAACAGCACTGCTCGTATAATGGTCCAAATCTCATCGTATTTTCATCCAAAATTCATCGCCTCGGAACAGCACTGCTCGTATATTGCTCCAAATCTCATCGTATTTTCATCCAAAATTCATCGCCTTGGAAAAACACTGCTCGTATATTGCTCCAAATCTCATCGGTATAGGGAGCAAAACTCATCGGATACCGATGATCGGATTCTACTATTGCCGATGAGACATATTGGAGCAATTTCCGATGAAAACTCATCGGAATCCGATCATCGGCCGATCATCGACCGATCAAAGTTTGATCGGATTTCGATGAACGGCCGATGAGTTGATGCTACTCGGGTGGGCATCACTGATCCCGCAGAAAAGAAGACAGCGATTGAATTACAGGAGGCAGCTAAGCAACATTTCTTAGACACAGTTAAGATTGAGAATGATAGATTTTTAGTTAGTTTACCTTGGATTGAGGGTCATCTACCACTTCCTGATAATTTTGAGCTCTCTGAGAAAAGACTGCAGAAAATTGTGAGGAGTCTTAAATCCGAGGGACTGTTTGAGTCATACGAAAAGGTGCTGAAAGAATGGTTAGCAGAAAATGTTATAGAAGAAGTACCAGAAGATGAAATTCAACGCTCAGCACATTATTTGCTTCATCGACCGGTTTTAAAGGAAAATAGCACAACCAAAATACGTCCCGTTTTTGATGCTTCGGCAAAACAAAAAGGTGCTCCAAGCCTCAATGACTGTTTAGAGAGTGGAATTAATCTAATTGAATTGATTCCAAACATTTTGTTTCGCTTTCGCTTGGAGAAAATCGGAGTTATATCGGACATTCGCAAGGCTTTTTTACAAATTTGTCTTTCCGATTCTGATAAAGATTTTTTGCGGTTTTTGTGGATTGGAGAAAACGGCCAACTAAAACACTTTTGTCATTGTCGCTTAGTATTCGGTGTATCGAGCAGTCCTTTTTTACTTGGAATTGTGATTATGCATCATTTGCAAAGTGTTTTGAACCGCGGAGATGAGAAATATCCAGAGAATATGATTGAATTACTGATGAAAAGTTTTTATGTGGATAACTGCGTGACAAGTGTGTCAAGTGAACAAGAATTAAAGCTTTTCATTGAAGTTGCAACTAAGGCGATGGCTGAAAGAAAATTCGACCTAAGAGGCTGGGAATACACAAATTCTACTAAAGAAATCACTCCCAGTACAAATGTATTGGGAATGCAGTGGGATAAAGATGCAGATACGTTAGGTATCAACATGAATAGTTTGAAAGAACTTTGTGTAGAAAAAGTTACGAAGAAAGTTATACTTTCTGCTGCTCATCGGATTTTCGATCCCATTGGTGCTACCTGCCCTGTAGCATTGTTCCCAAACCTGTTATTGCAGAAAGCTTGGGAAATGAAGTTGAATTGGGAAGAGGAAGTTGACCCCGGAACTAAAGCAGAATTTTTGAAGTGGATTAGAAATATTTTTTATTTGGAAAAAGTTCAAATTCCCCGATATTTGAAAATTGGTGATGACAGCGAAAAGTACTCTCTACATTTTTTTTGCGATGCAAGCATGTATGCCTATGCAGCAGTAGCGTTTTTTCGTGTCGAAACGAGTGAATGTGTCAAGGTACAGTTGTTAAGCGCTAAATCAAGAGTATCCCCATCTGGAAAGAAAAAAACCACTATCGCTAGACTAGAATTGTTAGCAGCCACAATTGCTTCTCGCCTTGCTTCTACAATTATGTGTGAGATTCCACATGAAGAAGTTTACTTTTGGACGACTCTACTACTGTACTTTCTTGGATCAAAAGAGAAGAGGCGTGGGGAACCTTTGTTCAGAATCGTGTCTCCGAAATTAGAACTCTGACTTCCAAGGAGAATTGGCGACATGTACCCGGAGCTTTAAACCCGGCTGATCTTCCGAGCAGAGGCTGCTCTGCTAAGAAAATGATACAATCAAGATGGTGGGAGGGACCTGATTGGCTGTATTTATGTGCTGAGAAATGGCCTTCCGCAGAGTTTGTTGTGAATGAGGATGAAATCCTCAAGGAAAAGAAGAAAACTGTCGTGTCATCCACAATTACCTGTTTGACAGCTCAGAACAGCAATGTAAATGCTGGCTGGTACTATCAGTACTTTTCAAAGTACGAAAAAATTATACGTATGATAGGCTGGATATTGAGATTTGTGGGAAATTGCAGAAAAACAAAAGAACTAAGAAAACAAGAAAGTCTTGATGCAGAGGAATTTTCTGAAGCTGAGAAGAGAGTAATAAAGATTATTCAAAGAGAAACATTCTTAGACGAGAAGGATGAAAAGCTGAAAACACTAAAGGTGTATAAAGATGAAGATGATATCATTAGATTAAACACAAAAATCATCTATCGAGAAGACAGTCATACCTTTACAAGACCTGTGATTCTCCCTTCGCAGCATCAGGTGGTGAAACTTTTAATATTTTCTTTTCATAAAAGGTATGGACATGTGGGAACGCAAATGTTACTTAATCTTCTGAGAGAACATTTCTGGATATTAAATGGAAGAAAGACTGTGAGATCAATCGTTTCAAAATGTGCTACGTGCAAGAGGCATTCTGAGAAAAGTTTAGATGCAGACGTAGCCCCCATAACCAAAGACCGTATACGAGATGCTGCCGTGTTTGAAGTAGTTGGGATAGACCTGGCCGGCCCATTATATTTGAAAGATGGAAAAAAGGTTTGGGTTTGTCTTTTTACCTGTGCAGTATATAGAGCCGTGCATTTTGAACTTGTGTCCGATATTTCGACTGATACCTTTTTGTTGGCTCAGCGTCGATTTGTGGCTAGAAGAGGGAGATTCACAGTAATCTATTGTGACAACGGCACCAATTTTGTCGGTGCATATAATTTGTTCAAAACCCTGGACTGGAATAGAATCATCGAGGACGGATCTGTTAATCGAATTCAGTGGAAATTCAATCCTCCAACCACCTCCTGGTGGGGAGGTTGGTGGGAGCGTTTAGTTCGAGTTATGAAAAATGTATTGAAGAGAGTGATAGGTCGTGCTTGCTTGACGTATGAAGAAATGAGCACGGTTCTTTGCGACTGTGAGCAGAGGCGTAGCTAGACCCGACTTTCGGGGGGGGGGGGGGGGGTTCTTCTTTTATATATATATATATATATATATATATATATATATATATATATGTGTGTGTGTGTGTGTGTCCAGGGTTGCCACGGAAGTTCAAGAATGAAATTCCCTGACATTTCCAGGTTTTCCAGGTGGTTTTGAGAAAAATTCCAGGTTATCGATCTCCACCTTCATTTTGCAACATTAATATATGCATCGTAAATTTTGATAAAACTTACCTCATTTTCAAACTTTTCAAACAATGGTTACCAAATTTAATTTACTCAAGCTGAAATAATCAAAAATATGTACTAAGGGTGGTTCAATTTTTTTTTTCTCTCTCAGGTCGAGTCCAAGACACCCCTTATCTTTTTTAAACTTACTAATAGTATTGTGCTGTAAAAGTTTTAGCTTCTTACTCAAATTTTAAAAGGTTGCTCAATGACCCCTTAATTTAACATTAGCCCTAGAATAGAAAAAGTCACAAATTTAGAAACATTTAATTTCCCCAGCTGTTTTTTTTATGTAAGTAATTATTTTATTGCAATGAATATGCATATAACTCGTGTAGATTATAGTGTGTAACATTGTTTTTTCAGTTCAATGTATTTTTTTAACCCCCTCCCCATACTTATAAAGTTTGGGGAGAGGGTCGAGCACCGGCTTTCAGTTGGAATAGGAAGTTAAAATTCTTCCAGTATTTTACCATCCACAAGTCTAAAAACATTGAGTGGTGTCCTGTTTCCTAGGAGAAACCTTTTTTTTTTAAGTGTATTTTTGAACTAACCTAATGTACTAACACAAGTGAAGCAAATAACTGTAATAAAGAATTAATGTAAATGTAGCATATCTAATTTTCAATAGCGAGGAGCCACTGCCTTACATCAAGTGAAAGAACTGCGAAATTAACAATTGTGACATCTGTATCACAAAAATAAAGTTAATTGCTAAAATAATCTGAACTAAAAAAATATGAAACCTAAACTTTTACAATTAATTGCCTTTCACCCCTCCAATCCATTGAATTCACAGAGCTTTTAGACTTTGGCCTGTAAAAAAATTATGCATCTTTTAGCTTCACATATTTCCCCTGTTTGTTGCTCATAAAACAGGGGTGCTCCCCCCCTTCCAAGTTCAATGGCACAACCCCCCCCCCCCCAATATTTCTGAACGCCTTAGCATTTTTTTTATTTTTAACTCTCTTTTTTTATTTATTTTTTTTACCTATTTATTTATTTTTAATTATTATTGTTTTGAAAGAAAAGTGTGCTCACTCCTCCGCAATAAAATACACACACACAGATGAAAATAATAAAGTAAAATAATATGAGTGAATAATTTGAATAAAAATAAAGTTAAATAAATAATTAACCCCCCCCCCCCCAAAAAAAAAAAAAAATTTGATGGCGCAACTTGCGCCATAATCACTCCCTGTGGGCACCCTGTCATTAAGTTAAATTTTGAGCAATGATCAGAAACTTCTCTGATGTGCAGATTTTTTTTTTTAATTGGATTTCTTTTATTTTGAAAGAAACAAGCGCATTCAAAGTCTTTAAAGATCACTACTAAAATACTAAAAGATTAGCGATACTTCTGAAAAAAAAAAACTTTCTAAGTTTAAAATTGTCTAATGAACTAAATTTACAGAACAAAATTGTTTAGAAGAATACGATTTCATTCATCAATTTAAAGAAATAATATAAAATATGAAAAGATTATTGACGCTCATTAAGAACTTTAGTCGCACTCGCAGACAAAACAATGTGCTGTGTATCATAACTTCAGAACTGCTGACGTAAGCAAGAAGCGTTTAAAAAGTGCCGGCTCAAACAAGGAGAAAAGAACCTTCTGCGCATATCCGCCGCCGACTGCTATGGAGCACGCATCAATGGCAGAGAGTTGATAAAAAGAACTGCAGGGGGAAGAAGAAAGAGGGGAATGACAAAACGACGAATGGGAATGTCGGCGAAAAAAACAATGTTGAAAGTTTTTTTTTTTAGACGTCATAGACCGCGGGGCCGCGCTAAGAACGATCAAGATCGATCGGAAATATGCAATTTTTCATTTTCCCTGACATTTCCCTGATTTTCGGCCATTTTCATTTTCCCTGACAATTCCAGGTTTTCCCGGTGCGTGGCAACCCTGGTGTGTGTGTGTGTGTACATTTTTTTAGTATTAAAAAAAATAAGAGGGAGGTGAATCTTACATACTTTGGAATGGGGTGCCCCAATTCCGATACTTGTGTCAAACAAAACAAAAGCAAAGAATTTTTTATTTTTTAATGTTATGGAAAATTCAACTTTTTTTTCTTTTCCTTCCATTTAATTTAAAGTGAAATTTTCTAGCAACGTCTTGTCAACACCAGTCTCTCCAAATCAGGGGGAAATCAAATATCTGATGAGCGTGTTCCGTTCATTTCAGTGTGACTGCTTAATTTAGAGGCTAACACACATCTACAAAAGCTGGCATCCCTGAAAGCTAATAGATACTTCCATTTCCGGCTGCAAACTGGATGTTTGACTTTCAATCTCATCGGTGGTCAGACTATAAAGATATTATATTTATAAAGATATATCTATAAAGATATTTATTTTTATTTTATTAGCTGCTTCAGAATTTACATAAATATCTATTTGAGAGAGCAACAGCAATTTTCGGGTACAAGTTCTTTTTACCCGACTACGCGTGCGCGATGCAAAGGAGGGTAATGTGTTTATCAGTCTATGTATGTATGTCTGTTCCTATGTGGCGTCCTACAGGCTAAACGACTTGGCTAATTTTGGTAACTAGGGGGCTATCGCCCCCTGCTCGCTATCGCTCGCCAACCCCCGGAACTGCTTACGCAGTTCCCTGTGGATCGCTTCGCGATCCATGCTCGCTTCGCTCGCTCGCTGTATGCCAATACATTAGCCTAGCTAAAATTTTCCGTAAAAATTAAAGTTGGTAATTGCATTTAGGTCACCATCCATTTAACCAATATGAAAATTACGTTCATAATGTTAATTTGTCTGCTTTAGCCAGATTTTCGACAGTTTAACTTTGCTGTATGTAAGATGACTGCCTTGGCAATGTGCACAACTTTACCATTATAGATACAAAAGTGTCTGTCATTGCTTTGGAGAGATTGCACTTCTACCTGTTGGTCCGCGGAAGGTATTTTATTTCCCTTCTACCACCCATTGGAAAACCAATGAAGGCATTCCCCTATCCGCCACCTGGGGACGCGCCCTCTAGGGGTTACAGGCTCCCCCGAGGGATGTATTTACATTATTTACACTCTTATATATATTTACATATTTACACTCTTATATATTCTAATCTGAGAAAACTTCCTCATATACACAATTAAAAATGTCCCGTTTGGGAGCCACAACTGACACTGCTTCAAAAGATCTTGTTCTTGATAATGCCACATAGAGCTGGCCATGACTAAAAACAGGCTCAGAGAGCACCAAACATATTTTCTCAAACGTTTGTCCTTCTTGTTGTTATTCTGAATCCTTGCCACGTCACGAACAAAAAATGGTTTAACTAAAAACGCGAAAACTCGCCAAGGCTACTTTGCTTGCACAATACTAAAACTACTATAACCCTAAACAAATTTGGCGAAACCTTTCAGCTGAGAATAAAAGGAATAAAGTAAATTCTTTCTCGGTTATTCATTTTGAACTGAACTGTCGTACTGAAGCAGAGAATAGACGACGCTCAAAGCGCCTACGCGTTCAAAACAACATTGCCGATGAACATGATTGTGGAGCAATGTGTGAAGAATGCGAATTTTGTGGTGCTCTTTATTGGCAGAAAGAGCGTAATACTGCAAATAAATATACTAAATGTTGCCATGACGGAAAGGTGCGGTTACCGGCATTGTGTGACGCACCTGATCTGTTGAAGGAACTGCTGACTGAAAATTCCCCAGCCGCTAAAAATTATCGGCAGCGAATCAGAGAATACAACTCTGGAAATGGCTCGTCTTAAATTGGATTCAAGAACGGTTTCCTGCCTTCTTTGAGCTTTTCTTTGCTGATTAAGGTTGAAATGGGCCACAGCCCGACTCAAACTCATCTCAAAAAAAAAAAAAGTTCGTTGAGTATTCTGTGATTCAAGATTTCAAAACAACGTCGAAGTTTGTTTACATGATTTATCGGCGAAGTGTTGCCAACAGAGGTTTAGAAATTCACCCCTTCATTTGCCGGCACGTAAGAGAATTATATATATAGATTATGAACAGAAGTCTTTTTTATTTTCTACTTTTCAATCCGAACCAAGCTAATAGAAATAATCTAGATTCATCTCGTTTTTAAACATTTTATTCATGTAATGCTATGCAGTTTTTCTTTTGAATTAAAATAAAATTACCTTCAGAACGGTCCGATGGGACTAACGCTGCTTTGCAGACTGTACTTCGTTTTCTTCAGACGACGTTAACTTTCTCTTTTTAGAGCAATCCTTTTCATCATTTTAATTTTTTTCTTTGAGTTGAAAAAAGCTTGTTATCGGTCTTGTTCGTTTCATTATGCAACAACTTTCACTTAGAATGTACTACTTTAAACAGACTGTACGTTTCCAAAAGAATACACAGTAAATACTGGCTGAAGAATCAATGTGATTGCAATGGATGCTCTGGTTAGCAAAGGTAGTTTTGACTATGACCTGTGACACACACGAGACCAGACCAACAAAAACCTCTATCGTCTCGAATTCCGGTTATGCTATCATTTTCGGATTCGAAGCCCAATGATCTTCAAAGCAGCAAACAAGAACATTTTCTTCAACTCAGAAACAGAGGAATTGTCTTCGAGAGCTGAGGAGGCAGTAAATGCGTTCCACGAATAGGCTTTCCAGGAAGATTAACCAAAGGATAGTCGTTTCGCGCACTCTCTTGGAAGAGGAGTTAAGGGGTGAAATTCACAGGTTTGGCATGTTAAGATGAACATTAAAGTTCATAGTTAAAGGTCATTCAAGTTAAAAGCCATTTCGCTCTCTTATCTGGATTAGTACTGTTCTTTGGTTGCTCTCTTTCTTAAAATTGTGATTCCTTAGAAAACCGAAATGATAGGAGTGAAAAGAAAGTATAAGTTTTTTTCAAGTGATGAAAAAAGGAAAATCGTAGACTACTGGCCAAGTTAGATTTGCTGCAATTGCTAACCTCAAGAGGATAAATAATGAATCCAAAAAAAAATCAGGTACCAAATAGCAATAAAAGACTTTTTCTTGAAAAAGATATGCTTAAAGTTTCTTTTGCTGTCAAAATGATTCCTTAAACTCGCAATAAAGCACTTAATAATGTAATAATAGAATAAATACCTAACAAAACTAATAAAGAGGAATTTTAATCAAGAGCCCATATTGTCTTTAGTATAGATTTCAAATTTTCACCATCATATTTCAAATTTCTATAAAAAGTTTCTTAAAGCCTCCGTAATTCAAAACCTTATTATCTCGATTTTTTTTAATGTGAAATTCAAAATATACAGATTCGACTGTATGCAATATTCTCACTGCGTGGCTCATAAAATTAAACATCTATATATATAATTCTCTTACGTGCCGGCAAATGAAGGGGTGAATTTCTAAACCTCTGTTGGCAACACTTCGCCGATAAATCATGTAAACAAACTTCTACGTTGTTTTGAAATCTTGAATCACAGAATACTCAACGAACTTTTTTTTTTTGAGATGAGTTTGAGTCGGGCTGTGGCCCATTTCAACCTTAATCAGCAAAGAAAAGTTCAAAGAAGGCAGGAAACCGTTCTTGAATCCAATTTAAGACGAGCCATTTCCAGAGTTGTATTCTCTGATTCGCTGCCGATAATTTTTAGCGGCTGGGGAATTTTCAGTCAGCAGTTCCTTCAACAGATCAGGTGCGTCACACAATGCCGGTAACCGCACCTTTCCGTCATGGCAACATTTAGTATATTTATTTGCAGTATTACGCTCTTTCTGCCAATAAAGAGCACCACAAAATTCGCATTCTTCACACATTGCTCCACAATCATGTTCATCGGCAATGTTGTTTTGAACGCGTAGGCGCTTTGAGCGTCGTCTATTCTCTGCTTCAGTACGACAGTTCAGTTCAAAATGAATAACCGAGAAAGAATTTACTTTATTCCTTTTATTCTCAGCTGAAAGGTTTCGCCAAATTTGTTTAGGGTTATAGTAGTTTTTAGTATTGTGCAAGCAAAGTAGCCTTGGCGAGTTTTCGCGTTTTTAGTTAAACCATTTTTTGTTCGTGACGTGGCAAGGATTCAGAATAACAACAAGAAGGACAAACGTTTGAGAAAATATGTTTGGTGCTCTCTGAGCCTGTTTTTAGTCATGGCCAGCTCTATGTGGCATTATCAAGAACAAGATCTTTTGAAGCAGTGTCAGTTGTGGCTCCCAAACGGGACATTTTTAATTGTGTATATGAGGAAGTTTTCTCAGATTAGAATATATAAGAGTGTAAATATGTAAATATATAAGAGTGTAAATAATGTAAATACATCCCTCGGGGGAGCCTGTAACCCCTAGAGGGCGCGTCCCCAGGTGGCGGATAGGGGAATGCCTTCATTGGTTTTCCAATGGGTGGTAGAAGGGAAATAAAATACCTTCCGCGGACCAACAGGTAGAAGTGCAATCTCTCCAAAGCAATGACAGACACTTTTGTATCTATAATGGTAAAGTTGTGCACATTGCCAAGGCAGTCATCTTACATACAGCAAAGTTAAACTGTCGAAAATCTGGCTAAAGCAGACAAATTAACATTATGAACGTAATTTTCATATTGGTTAAATGGATGGTGACCTAAATGCAATTACCAACTTTAATTTTTACGGAAAATTTTAGCTAGGCTAATGTATTGGCATACAGCGAGCGAGCGAAGCGAGCATGGATCGCGAAGCGATCCACAGGGAACTGCGTAAGCAGTTCCGGGGGTTGGCGAGCGATAGCGAGCAGGGGGCGATAGCCCCCTAGTATTTAAAAATTTGCAGAATCTATGACAAAGAAAGGCTGCCTATACGTGGATTTAACAAACTATCTCATTTCTAAAGCGAAGTGTCAAATTTCACTCAATTATCAAAAAATTGTCGCAGCAGAGGGAGGCGTCTTTATACTTGAGGGTCACTCATGGAGCAGATTTTCAATGGCATTGGGGGGGGGGGGAAAAGTGAATTTTTGACCTTTGTTACACAGAAAAACGTCGTAGTGATTTTCTTTCTTTTTCTTCTTTTTTTCTTTCTCTTCCCTCTTCTTTTTCTCTTTTTTTTTTGACACTAACGTTTCGGGGGGGGGGGGGGGGGTTGTCCCCAACCCCCCCCCCTTAGCTACGCCCCTGACTGTGAGTCCACTATCAATTCAAGACCACTGACATACGTTTCGGAACAGGAGTCAGAGTTTGTTCCTCTGTCTCCATCACTTTTCCTTCAAGATATAAAGGAAACTGGAATGCCAGATTGTGATGCTGCAGATCACAAACGCCTTAATAAAAGAATAAAATATCGACTTGCACTTCAGAAAGGTCTTAGGAAAAGATTCAGATCTGAATATTTAGGATCTTTAATTCAAAGACCTAAACAACAGAAACGGTCAGCAATATCTGTTGGAGATGTCGTTCTCATTGGCAGTGACAATCAAAAACGCATCAATTGGCCCCTGGGAAGGGTGATAGGAATTATTCCTGGAAAAGAAGGAATTACGAGACTCGTGAAACTTAAAACAGCCCGTGGAGAAATATTGAGGCCGATTCAACGGTTGTATCCACTTGAGATCACGAATGGAATAGCTGAGGATATTCAAGCTAAAGTGCAAAAAAGGCCAGTATTTTGTTCTGAAGTATCCCAAGGACGAACGGTGAGCCTTGTCGAGTCCATTCCACGCACTGTGAAAACTCAGTACGGATGAGACATCAAAAAACCAGAAAGACTTGATTTGTAACATGTGTGTTGAGTTGAGAAGTCTCCTAACTCAAGGTGGGAGGATGTAGAAAATGGACTGCAAATAATTGATGTACTAGTGATATTATATTAGTAATCGTATAAGGCCTTGGCCGTGTTTAACCTTTTATCTCTGCATTTGGAAACAGACGATTTTTCCTTATAAAATTGATGGAACAAAGATTTTAGTTCAGTTTTAGCAAGTTCATTATGTATGTCGTAAATATAGATGGTTTTTTACCTGCAAATGTTTTATTAATGTGTATTAAAGTACTGCATTTAAATTGCACATGAGTTCTTGATTGAGTTTCAGGAATATCGATCCCGAGTAAGAGTTTTTTTGATTGGTTCCCAACAGCATACCTAGTTAAGACCTTTTAGATACAGTTTTCACAGTAAACATCTTAGCACACAGTCATTTACAAAATTTTTCATGTAACCAGTTTAAACAGAATTTGTTTTGATATAAAGTACTGCAAGACAAGAAGATATAGTTTAGAGGCCATGAAGGAGTCCCCCCCCCCTCTCAGGAGCCCTTGTTTTTCTCACATATTTCCAACCTTAATATGCTAATTTATACATATATGAGAGTTTATGACCAAACACCCAACCGAGGAGGTAATTTCTGGCTATGCTACTGCCGAAGCTCAAAAATATTAGAGGTTTCCTATCATTTGTTAGTATGCTAAGTATCCAAATCATTTCTTCATATGTATGTATTAGTTGTTCTACCACTAAGGAAAGGGTAAAGGCGCACCGCCTCCCTCAAATTTCAATTTTGCAGTCTGCCCCATGACCCCCCTGGGTGTGCACCCCCTGATGAAGGTATTGTAACTTTCTTCAAGTATATAGAAAAATTACTAAGAAAAAAAAATATTTTATTGAAGTCACCACATCTAAAAATATGCAAATGCTGCTTAAGTGATAAATTTACTGAATGTAAATTTGAGCCTGATTTACTGATTAACTCAATGTAATTAATTAATGTGCAAGTTCAGATTCATAAACTATATTTTCAAATTGAAAATACTCATTATGGGTATTTTCAATTACAAATAAGGATACAAAGAAAAACAAAAGTAATTTAGTTTTTAGTTTTTAAAAAATAAAATTAAATAATATAATCTGAGACATCACATGTCAAAATAGCTTCCAGTTTCCAAAAATATTAAAATAATTCCAAGATGCAGAAGGATTGAAATCTCAAACACGAGAATCAAATTTTCGCGAAGTACATTCACTGTAGGCATGTTTTCCAAAAATTCATCTATTTATTATTTACTAAAATTAGACATAAGATAAGTTAAGTCTAAGATAGCATATGTGAAAATATCATTCGATTGCCCAAAATATTATAATATTTACAAGATGCAAAAGATTGAAATCTCAAACACAAGAAGCAATTTTTTGCGAAGTTCGAGTAAGTGCAATGCTGCCACGGTTCCAAAAATAAGAAAATGTATTATCTATTAAAATTAAAGACAAAATAAGCTAATCTAAAGTGGCTTATGTCAAAATAACTTTCGATTGCCAAAAATAGGAAAATATTTACAAGATGCAAATAAATTGAAATTTCGAACTCGACAAGCAATTTTAGGTGAAGTCCGAGTAAGTTTGATGTTGCCATGGTTCCGAAAAGAAAAAAGTAATTTATTACCTATTGAAATTAAACATAAAAAAAGCTGATCTAAGATAATGTATGTTAAATTAACTTCTAATTGTCAAAAATATAAAAATATTAACAAGATGCAGAAAGATTGAATTCGCAAACACCGGAAGCAATTTTTCGCGATGCTGCATATTGAACACAAGTTCAGAAAATTGCACTGACGAAATGTTCTTGAAAAATATTTAAGCACAATTCAATGATTTTCTACTGATTTCAAGCACTAAAAAAAACCTTTCAAATATTTTTCAAGATTTTCAAGCACTTGAAAATAATTTTTTTCAAGCACTTTTCAAGGGCGTACAAAGACGTCATAACTCTTTCCCCAAACCTCTACATTTGCTAGATTTCCATGCTGCAGCGTTTGAAGGAGTAATGGCGTCAATCTGAAGCGAAATATTACGGGAAAGTCAGTTTGAATAAAAACAAGGCGCCGCGGCTGCGTGCTTGGGCGTAACAAACATCAGTACACACTATCTTTTAACCTAATGAAAGCTTTAACCCGTTCGGGACGGCAGTCCGCAAAAGATAGCGCTCCCTCAGGACGGCAGCTGTTACACGCGGACTGTGCGCACAGGCCGGGGCAATTTCTCCTGCTAAGCCTAATACGTAATTTCGGAAAGTATGCGTACATAATAATGGATAAAATGTATACTTTAAGCAGAAATGAAGCCAGTTTTTAATATATGATAAAATATATCAAAATTTCAATCATAACTAAAAATTGAATAAAAATAATTGATATTTAACAGTAAAAATGCAAAATATATTGTTTTTTACAATAACAAAACGTACCAAAATTAACAATATATTTTTTACAAAACAGGAAAAATATTTGCGCTTAATATTATGAAATACTTGAAGAATATTGTATCAATTAATATTTTTAAGCCACATGAAAAATTTCAAAGCACAGATAAATGCACATTGAGCATTTTACACTCATACGTAGTGTTACGTCTTTTATTGTGCTTTGAGCAAATTACAGATCTCCGTCTAAGTTCTTTGCCTTCTTTTGCATCGTATGATTTTCGAAAGTAACTACTGTATGAAGAACTCCAACAAAAATAATTTATAGTTGTTTCAATGTGACCCAAAAGATCCATAGAGGGATAGGTCATAAATTAAAATATTTCCTCCTCGGAAAGATAACATGTTCACCATGGTTACCAAATGAACATAAAAGTAAAACCCCTTACTAGAATATCTCCCCTCCAATCCCATTATAAATGGAACTGAAACTAGAAAGACCCACTTCAAAATGAGTATACGTTTCCCTTCTCACTTGTGAGCACATGTTTATAGTTTCTTTCACGAAATCCAATAAATCACAGACACTTGACAGACCCCATTCTGACGTCAGACAGAGAAATACTAATGCAGGAGAGCAATCATTTGAACGGAACATGGATAAGTAACGCCATCTAATAGTAAACATTTCGTTCCAAAACCAAAATGCACAATAGCGTTGTTGGGCCCGCTGTGTACTGCTTACCGCAACGCACGGAGGCGTTTTTTGTCTCTGAAGAACCATCTAGCGCTGAGACAAAGATGGGTTGTTCGTCCCAAGCGGGTTAAAAATCTGATTTTTAAGTAAGAATAATATAAAAGTGGACTAAACGGAACAAGATGTTAAAAAGCGGTCGAAAGCAGACTTTGGCAGGAAAAGCGGACCATTTGGGAGCTCTGTGTAATGGAAGTGATGCAAGTGATTCAGGAAGCGTTAATGGCTCACAAAGAACTACAGAGAAAAATAATTAATGACTGCCAACAAAATAGGATAAACAATTCATTTTTATAAACACTAAGTTAATTAATATTTTTTCATGCACGTTGTGCATATGTATCAGAATACTTACACATGAAACTTGATATATATATTTATCTATCAATAGAATGAAGTATTTTTTTTATCCATGGAACCTAACCCCCCTTCTAACACTACTATTGAGCATTAATTTATAAGGTTTTGATTTATGCGGCATTACCGTTGAACGTAACCCCCACTTAAAAAGAGGATCTACGGTATTTCCAAAATTTCTGAAACCACAAATATATGCAAAAATTTAAAAATTGGGAAAATTAATACACACCTTAAATTTTCACCACCTTCACTTATTTCATGGTTTAACCCTTTTTCTAAGGATTTAACAAAAATTTTCAGATGTGCTTGTTCTAGAGATAACCACAAAGCTGCATCAGTATATGAATTAAATGGATCTAAGTTCATTCTCAATGATCCAGTAAACAGAACCGGGTCCTTATAGGGGGAAAAAAAATGCAAGTTAGTTCAACACAAGAGATATACAGTGTGTCCACTAAATTATTTTGCCACCTTTTTATCTTCAGAACGGCTACTGCTATATTCAGTAGCAGATTTTAGGGGGGGGGCTAGGGGGTCTGCTCCCCAAAAAAGATAAATTAACTTAACTATTTCATTTATTATTTTTTAATCGACTTCTCTATAGCATTATTTTTTTTATAGTCAGTTAAAAAGAACACAAAGCATATTTTGACTAAAAACATTATTGTTTGCTAAAGAAGTAATACTGGAGTGAGAGGCCTACATTCAATTCACTAGTTTCGACTTCAAGCGAACGTAATGTCACAGTTTGTCCATTAATTCTTCTTTAATAGAACAAATAATTAACATTTTTAAAGAAATGTAAAGGTATGCAGCAGGGATGCCCAACCTCTAAAGCCCCTAAATATTAACCACTCCCCACAAAAGTGAACCCCCCCTCCTCCAAGGTGGGTGTGCCGAAAAGAGTCATTTCGATCCAGGAAACTTTGCAAAAAAAAAAAAAATCTTTCTCAGCGTATAAAAAATACAAAATGAAAGAAATCATATGGTATTTTCAAGTAAAATCATGATATTGATGGAAACGGCATGTGGTATCAATATGTTTTCTCAACTGTATCATGGCTTCAAAAACAAATCAGCAACTGCTTTGAAATTCACATAGAAATAGTTTTCTGTATTCTTCAATAAAACTTAAATGTTATGAAGTTATGATCAGGGCCGCCCGAAGCTCGGATGGCGCCCGGGACAAAAGTTTCCTGCCCCCCCCCCATATACACACACAGAAAAATCAAGTTAGCTATAACATCAGTGCATAAAACATACGAGAATTTCTTACATATTAATGAACAGAACAATCAGAGGGCTATGCATAATCCAATTAAAACACAAGCAGTGAGTCTGTTTCTAATATTTATGAAACATTTATGCCCCAAAAACTTTTCAAAAAATGGAAATGTTAAAAATTCAAACATTTATCTAGTAAAATGTTATCCCACTAGATAAAATACAAACAATTAAAACTGAATTGATTATTCATATTGATCAAACTAAGAACACGAATAACTAAGTTTCTGATTATAAATAGAAAATGTATTTATCGAAGTAAATTACATCAAAATTAGATTTCGATCAGGAATCATCCAAGATTCTTTTCAAGAGTTTTTTGGTTTTACTTGTACCAACTTAATACCAACTTTCATAAATGTTAGAAACAAAGACGTTATTCTTTTGCATCAAATATTTGTAAGCTTTAGAGAGAAGTACACAAATACTCAACAACATCGAAAATCGCTCAGAATTGCGCTTTTAGAGCTCTAGTTTTGAAAAATCACAGGCCCTAATATTACAAAATATGTCCTTACAAATTGCTTTTTAAGACTTAAGTTTAAGAAAATATTCGTGCCGCCTTTCTTTAATATCCCAAAAAATGGTTTTTTTAAACAACTTACAAAAAATTTAAGTGGAATAGCCTCTGAATGTAAAACATTGCTTAGATTTTTTGAATCATAATTTTAAACAATTTTCCTGGGAAATGCTCCAGATTCTCCTGTCCATAAAATCTTCAAAGTTTGTCTAAAGTTGCGTTTTAGAAACTTCAAATTCAAAAATTTGCAGGGGGAGAAGGGATTGATTTCAATCTGTTGGAAAAAAAATAATCGATCGGAAACAGTTTCTGTGCTCTTTCCCTTACCCTAACGTCAATAAACATGGTCTATAATGGCGTTTAAAGTTAAAATTGCGTTTTCAAAACTAGAAGTTTCAAACTTTTGACCGGACACCTTTTGACTTTTTTTCCCATCAGATCTGAAAAAAAAAAAAAAATCGATTTTTTTTTGTTTTTTCAATGTGCTCTCTTAAAACTTTTTTCTGGTTACGTAACTGCACGCAGGGGAAAAATTCAAACAAATTTGGTGAGAACTAGACAAAGGAGAAGTTAATTTTGTTTGAATCTAAACAGTTATATTCTCAGAAATTGTATCTGCTTCAATGATACAAAAGAAACTAATGTTTTGGAGACTGAGAGATTAATATTTTCGTACCCAAGGAAAAAATCGAGAATCATCGCAATGATTCTCTATTTTGTGTGTCTATGACTATGTATCTATGATACACAAAATGAAGACGCGCCGCAAGGCGCCCCTCATTTTGTGTGAATGTCGTCGAGTTCCATCTATACGAGGGGCGTCTTTCGGCGCCCCCTCATTTCGTGGCACCCGGGGCAATTGCCCCGCTCGCCCCCCTCTTGGGACGGCCCTGGTTATGACTTTCTTAATTATATAATATTTTGTAGGTATAAAATAAATTAACTTTAAAAACACAAATGAGGTATGGGTTTTTTAAAGAACCTTACCCTCGTGTTATAATCATGAAAATGTTCCTAACTAAAACCGCTTATTATATAGCATCAGAATCTCTGTGACATTATGTTGGGTTTAGCATTTGATTGGCTTGAAACATTAAAGATTTTTTACGTCCATATTCAAAGTATATTAGTGCATAATATTTATGTATTTAAAGTAGACTCTGAGAAAGGCCTGAAGGGATCTTAAAGAAAAAAAAACATTTAAAAATTAAGTCATGAAAAATTTGTTATAAAACAGTGTATTAGAGGGGCCGGGGGGGGGGGGGGGAATTCAATTTCCTTTGCCCCTACAAAAGATTTTTCTCCGTGCGCCCCTGGCTATATTCACAAGGGTGTCCAAGTATTCACCAAATTCCAAGCCATGCTTACTCTTTTGAACACTAGGTGGCAGGGCTGCACGGGGTCACTCAAAACTTCCGGCGGAAGTCTTATTTGTATTGCTTCTTACGACGAATTGCTCTGTTTACATATCTGTAATTTGATTGAATTTTTTAAATTAATCATGAATTTCAAAGGCGCAAAATTTTCGTAAAAAGAGGGGATGTTGTTCTGCTTTCGGGTACAGCATGAGGACAGGAGCAAATAAGATGTCAGAAATAAAGATGTTCAAATTTCTAAAGGTCCTGATCGTCGAATCAAAGCCAATGCTTTAAAGCGAAAGGATTGGATCTTAATGAAGATTATGTAGTAAACACACTTTGTGCGAGGTATTTGCGAGCTGGAAACATTCACCTTAATTTCATCAGCTTTGTATTTTTACTGTAATGTGTGAAGATCTATATTGATCTATATTAAATTGATTATTAGAAAAACTCAACCTGAACAATTTTTTATTTGCTTCTTGCAAAGCTGAAAGTTTCCAGTTTCAATAACTCGAGCCATTTAGCCGTCTCTTGGGACTTCCAGTTATTGACGGTACTTTAATATTAGGCGCTCTAATTGTAAACAAATTTAGATATTCGTCAATCGGTAAACAAACACATTAATTAAAGTTATAGTATAGTAGCATAGTACAGCTATTGGTATTACATTCAAAGCAATTTTAACGCTGGAGAAAGCACTCGGAGATTAAATTTAAATTTTGTTATCTTTCAATTTTTTTTATGCCTATCAATCTTGCTACAGAAGCAAGTTGATTAAACAAAAAAAAAAAAAAGTGATGAACAAATATGTAATAAAATATATTAAATATCAAACCTGAAAATTAGGTAGCAACTGTAATAAGTGTGTGTGAACTGAAAAGCTACAACAGGAGAATTGATTGAATATGACACCAAAACTCCCTGTCATAGCCATTCTGTGTGAACACAGTGCAGAAAAGCTTCCATCTTTGAAAAAATAGCTTCAACTTAAGAATAGGAATTACAATTCACAACGTACTTGCAATCCAGTAGATTTGTGATTCTTGAAAGCAGACTTTGTATCAACTTTATTTCTGTTTAGGAGGTATTCATAAATGCTTATCATTGAAATCGCGGTAATGATCGACAAACGAAAACTCGTTTTTTTTTCTTCTCTTATTTCTGTATTTAAAGGATCAGGAAAATCAGATCCGTTGATCGACAATTTTTGAGAATAGCAAAGCCTATTATACTCATTTCATGCATTAAAATACGCAAAAGACATGATTGAAAGAAAACAAAATTGTCTGAACACTGTAAACATCAACCGTTAGCAATAGATTCGCCATCCATCTACTAAAGGATCGGTAAGGTCACAGCCATTGAAAGATAATTTTTAACAATAACTAAGTTTGTCTTTCTTATTTAATGCATTGAAATACGCAGAAAACATTATTCTGCTTTTTAAAGAAGCAAAACAAAATCGCTTTCGCTATGAACACCTATCTCTTATTGGCGCTTAACCGGAAATAAGACTCGCTACTTCCGGTCTACGTCAGTGGTTTGTTTGTTTATTTAGGATATTTGGTGAATAGTACATAAGTCATGCACTACTGAATAAAGCCACCGGCGGCACTACCTGGTGGAGAACTGTGGAAATAAGCATTATTCAGACAGCGTCCTCACATCACGCCACTGACGATCTTTTCTCACTAAAAACAGTTTTTGGTCGGTGTTGCCATAACAGCAAGGCGTATTGTATGGAACCCGTCAACCTGACGAGAAGGTAGATATTTGATGTCCGTACAGTGGTGAGTCGCATTTCATTGGTCTCCACAACGTTCCCTCTATTGTGTGAGTACTTTAAGGGCGTCCGCAATAACGAATGTCTCTCCTTTCGGAAAACGTACGTCTGTCCGCTTAACATGACGTGCAGAAGATATCTGAACTATGCTTTAGAACCATTATCTTGAAAACGGAACTAGAGCAAAAAGTGATTTACAAAGTTACTAAACATCATCCATTCAGTACTAAAAGACACCTTGTGGACTTAATGCAAAGAATAGAAGGATTACAAAGCGCATTTGTTTTTTCATGATTTCTAACATGTCACAATCTATGCTTCAATATATGTAACATGACATTCAAGCGATAATCCTAACATTCACTTTAGCTTATGGTGGTGAGTTTTAACACCAGAAATAAAAGTATATTTTTCTAACTACAGCAGTGTCGCAAAAATCCAAGTCTCGAAAGTTCGAGATTCCGGTTGATTCAAGATGATTTATTGACATTTTAAGGTACATCTTTGACAGCTAAAAATATGATTTGCATTTAAATCTGAAACTCAAAACCTTTCTCTACTGTAAAATTTCCTTAGGTACATAAAATAAAGTAATAAAAAAGTATTGAGAGGTGAGGTTAGTCTCAACAACACTTGCTAAGGGTCCCAAAATATTCTTTGACTGTTAGAGATGGATTAAGATATGCTTTGGAGATAACAACTTTATACGTAAGCAGGACTTGAAATTAACATTGTTTTACGTCCTTGTGTCACTTGAAAAGTGTTAATTTTCAATCACTAGGAATTTTCCGGATAATTCGAGTTTTCACCAAGCCGAGGTTGCTTGTGCCCCAATTACCTCCAATTTTCAAGACTTTTCTTGTCATTTCCTCCTCAGATCGTTTTTTCAGGTCACAGAGTAGAAAATCACAGGAAAAAAAAACAAAAACAAATGGGCATTGTAACAGTTCAATTCTTTGCATTTAAGTCGACACAAAGTCTTTTTGAAACAAAATCAATGATGCTTTTCCATGGTTTGTACACAATATCGGAAAACTTTTTCAAGGAGTACTTAGGACAATTTGAAAGCATAATTTTTTTTACAATAATAAAATAAGTGATGATTTGGTTTCAATTCATACAAAAGTTTCAAAATTAGACAAAATCTTTTACATCACACTGTAAAAGCTTCAAAATTAATCATTAACAGTGGGCAGAAAGGCTCAAATTGACTAAGATAGATCCAAAATAACAATAAAAGTGTAATACATAATAATTAAAGACTAGTACAATGTCATTTTTAAAAGTTCAAAATCTTCCTGCGAAGGTGCTATCAGGTAACATACAATGAAATATTTTCCCAATGCTTGTTCACTTCATAGAAGCCATTATTTCCCCCCTTTCCGTTTGTGAGATAGTAATTCTAACTCCACAGTTCTCCCCCAGGTGGCGCCGCCAGTGGTTTAATTCATTACTGCATGGTTTTTTAAGGAACTTTTAAGCTCACAAAAAAGTTTAGCATCAAATTCATTGTTTTTAGTCACCCTGCGATTCAAGAGTACCAATATTTGAATCTGCAGATTCGGCAAATAACCGCGCTGAAGGCTGTGGCCAATTATTTAATAACTTATCTCAAACTTAAAAATAAATAAACTGTTGAAATAAAAAAGAAAATAAGCAGTTTTAAGGTAGAATATGTAAAAGTAGCTTTCAGTCTCTGAAATAATTGAAATATTTACTGAAGGATTGAAATCTCTGAAACACTGCAAGCGATCTTCAGCGAAGCATGAGCTCGATATTTGTGTTTCCAAATTGCTTTCAAAGGCAGAAAACACTATGGTGCCAAAAACCTCCATTAGAATGCTTCAAAGAAAATAAGTAGATTCAATAAAAAAATTGCCACAAGAAAAAGCCATTGGTTTCAAATTTGTGAATCTGAGTTGAAATATCCTTAACAATTCAAAACCAGGCTTAGTTGCAATAAATTTAACTTCCATAAAAAATAATTAAACTTCATATTCAACAAAGAAAGTTATATATTAAAGTACTAAGGACATCAATGCATTTAATCACACAGTAATCATGCAATATAAATTTTATCTGCAACAATACTTTATGTAGTTGTAATATACAATGGTGTGCAAAAATTAAGGACGAAGTCGAAAAATTAGCATATCAACTGAATGAAGAGGCAGAGCGGACAGAAAGACCAATCAGGAGATTAAGTAAGGTGATGTATGGTAGCACATGCGCAGATATGCAGGCAGATGTAATGGGGGAGTGTCTGAGTAGTATAAAGCATGTTATTGGTGTAAGATCAGTACTTCTGGCAAAGAGATTGCATGCCGTATAGCAGTTAAAATCACACCGAGTTGCTGCCTCAGCGAGAAATGGCGAATAATCAATCTGTTAGACGACATCTGGATGCTTTTACTCGATGTCGAATCATTGAGAAGTTGGAGGAAGGCCGCAGTGTGACAAGTGTGGCTGCAGAGTTCGGAATTGCTTACAGCATCGTTTCACGACTTTGGAGACAATTTCAAACTACAGGAACAGCTATCCGGGGGTTCAGTAGTGGTCGTCCACGAGGAACCACAACCGCAGATGACCGGTATATTGTCTTACAGGCCAGAAGAAACAAGCGGCAGACAGCGGGAGAAATTGTTAGACACACGACACAGGCGACTGGACGACCGATATCGCGTTTTACCGTGGCCAGAAGACTGCACGGTGGTGGTCTGTTTGCTCGACACCCTATACGGTGTACACCTCTAACGCCTGCCCATCGGAGAAGGCGTTCTCTGCGGTGCCGGGAACACCGGAATTGGAGAAACAATGAATGGGGAGGAGTACTCTTTACAGATGAGAGCAGATTCAGTCTGAGTAGCGATTCTCATTGCATGCTCATCTGGAGAGAGCGGGGAAGCCGCAATCATCTCTCGAACATCATTGAAAGGGACAGGTATGGAGGTCGCGGTGTTCTCTTTTAGGGAGGCATCATGCTTGGTAGTCGTACAGACCTTCACATCTTCGACGCAGTTTCAGTCAACGGGACCAGTTATTGTAACGAGATTCTTCTTCCATATGTGCGTCTTTTTAGAGGCGCTATGGGTCCGCAGTTCCTTTTAATGGACGACAATGCACCATGTCATCGCACAGTAGCTGCCGAACAGCTCTTAGAGAGTGAGGATAATGAACGTATGGATTGGCCGGCACGATCTCCGGATCTCAATCCCATCGAGCATGCATGGGATTTTCTAGGCAGACACTTGGCAGCTCGTACCTTACCACCAGTAACGATCTGGGAGCTTCGATTGGCGCTGCAAGACGAATGGGCAGCAATGCCTCAACAACTCATTGACACCCTCATTCTCAGCATGAGCAGATGCTGTGAAACCTGCCTAGCAGTCGGGGGAGATCATATCCCCTACTAAAGACCGTATGTTTCTTGCTGGACACCCATCACAGGGATATTTCGGCCTTCAGTCGCATTGCGCTCCATGCTACTTTTTCAATAAAGCTTCTTTTAATCCCTCTGATTTCTCTTTTAGTAAGTGTTGCCTACATTACATATGTCCTTACGTATTGGGGATCTTACGGTATTAAATGTGTTGATTTGGAAAGCTTTTGTACGAAGTTATATTGAAAAAACCGTCTCGTCCTTTATTTTTGCACACCAGTGTATATATATATATATATATATATATATATATATATATAAAGAAAAAAAAAAGAAAACAGAGTATAGGCAAAGTAAGACAAACAATGTTAAAAAAAGCACAAATTTGCCAGTTACAGCAGACACGTGTTTCGATGTTACAGGGAAAAAAATGCCTTTTTCAATGCAAAAAGTAATGAGCTGATGGATGACAAGGCATCCAACATTACTTTTTACATTGAAAAACCTGTAACGCCGAAACACGTGTCTGCTATAACCAGCAAATTTGTGCTTTTTTTAACGTTGTTTGTCTTACTTTACTGTTCAGCACAAAGGCATTTATTTATCTTAGAGTATCGGCACTTCAAGATTCATTTGAACAAAGAGAAATTGACACGATTAATAATACCAACCTGTGGAATAATTGTGAGTTTAGACCGTAAATCATGAAGCCCTAGCAGCAAAACATCTACACCATCAATCACAATTTTACCTCCAGCTGCCTCAATTATTCTAAACAAGGCCAGTGTAAGAGAAGATTTTCCGGCACCTGTTCGGCCCACAATTCCACACTAAAAAAGGAAGTAAGCATTAAAATTGCATTTTAAGTAAAACTATTGTCATAAAACAGTTCTTCCCATCCCCCTTTCTTCAAACAGGAAATTAAGAACTAAGAAGTAACCACTGTAACCGTCTAACTGTTCAGTGCATGATTTTTCTGGAGGAAGCCATATGATTGGACTCCAGTTGATGATGTTTTATGAAACGTGTTTTTAGGTCGACCTGAAAAGTCTTTGGACCTGTTTTATTGGATGATCCTTTTATTTATTTTTTATTCTCATTTGATTGGTTTTGTTTGAATTTTATTTTTATTGACAGGCACGAAAATTGAATCCATGTTCATGGATTGGAACTTGCACCCGGACATATAGATAAGATTTTAGATTTCTTGCTGGCAGTACGTGGAAGGGACATTATTGATAACTTTGGCTTCTAATGTCCGAGACGAAACTCCAGTACTTAGTTTTAGGTTTCTTAGTTCCAAAAATCTGCATTCATTTTTCACATGTGGTGCGTTTAGCCCAATATAATCCTGAATGTTAGTTTTTTGAAACAGGACATCTTACATTTAGTTTTAGTATACAATTTTTGGTCTTTCGACCATAGGATGAAGTTTCCACTGCTGAAGAGCAATGGCTTCTGTTAGAAATAGAATTTCTACAAATATCTCTACACTTACTTTTGCCCAGGTAACTGAACTTCACGATAATCAACCGACGCCTGTTCGGACCAACGATTCGAGTGAATCGGAAGTGAGTGATCGGATCGGAAGGGTGACGTAACAGACTCCCGCCATTGGCTTAGCATAGAGTCCCTATATGAAAACGTAGTTTTCAGAGTTGCGACAACAGCTACGCTCGGAAAACACAACCGGTTACAGGGGGAAGATAGGGTTGCCGCCGAGCTGCAAGATTGGCTCCTTGTTCGCTTTCGAGTTCCGTTACAAAAAATAGTCACAAGCGGGAGCGGGAAGAGTGGCTGAAACGGGTTCTGAAGGATGTAAAAGCACGCGGATTCGAAAATGCATGCAGTCAATAAATGAAACGCTCGATTTTGATTCAAACATTAAAAAAAGACAAAATGGCCCTATGTTAGCAAAATTAAGAGCAGATTTTTTTTCTTAAACCTTATTCTCTTAATACGATCAATTTTAAATTAATCAAAAGATTCCAAGACAACGAAAATTATAATTTTAATTGATTCAAAATGAATGAAAGAATAAAGACTGATTAAGAAAATTAAAATAAATAAATAAGCAACAAATAATGAACATAAAAAATTGCTTGTTTTTGCTACATTAAATTAAGCTTTATAAAGATTTTTGAACATAGAAATATTTCTTGTATTGATATCAAAAGCATTACTTATTTTTTTTCTATAAAAGGAAAAATATACTTTTCTGATTTAAATGGAACAAAGTTTAGCATTAGCTTAAAAATTCCGAAAGGAAATATATGCCTAGGATGCCCACCTACGGGGGGGGGGGGGGGCGATGGGTGCTGTTAGGGGTGTGGCACCCATGTATATGCAAGGGAAAGTTTGAAAGAGTAATAAAAGAAATATGTAGAAGCTTAAAACAGGGTATCCTACCCAGGCCAGGATCTATACATTTTAGGCCTCCCTGCAACAAAATCTGTATAGCCCCTCCCCAGAGGCCATCAGTGTATATTTGTAACGTTAAATAAGTCTTAGTGCTAGGTTTTTTCAATTTTTTTCTTTAATTTCAGAGGCCGTTGGACCCCTTAAGACGTGGGGCACCCCACACTGCGGGGATCCTATCTTGCCCCAACCCACTCCAAAAAAAAAAAAAAGAGATGAAGAACCTCTGAATATTTTAATGGTTTAGTGGGCACACCAAGTTAATAGATTAATTTGTATAAAGTTGAAAACTGAAATTATATTAATCAGAGGTCTTTTTTATTTGAAACTAGATGCAGATAGAAATATTCAGAAATAAATTGGGAAGTTAAGGAGGGGGGGGGGGTGTATTTTGACATATTTTTTCAACATTCTTATATGCATAAGAAACAGATGTCTCCATTATTTTATATTTATTTCTTGAAAGTACACTATCTATTATTTAAAATTTTTACCAAATATTTTTATACCAAAACAATACTAGAATGAAAGGTAGTTAGATAGTAGACATTTTTTTAATGAAACAAAATTAAAACAATTCAGAGCACCAAAAAAGGACTTGTACTTATTTTGAATTTTACGACAAAGCAAAAACTAAAAATTGAAAACAATTTAGCATGAGGAAAACTCATTTATTTCATGCAAGTTTTCAGATCAATAGCATGATCTTATTGTTGTAATCTTGTTGTTGTTGTAAACAACATAGATCTCTGTGGTTCAATTTAATTTTTGGTGTTATTGTATCTATAAACTTTATTTAAAACACAAAATTTTCAGCATTTTCATTCGAAAAAGAAAACATTAGTTTAATTAAAAACTTCAGTCACTAATGGGCTAATCTTCAAAAAGTGCAACTTTGCTGTCACATGCCTTTTACAGTTAAAACAAAGGAATAATTTATTATTTTTTAATTTCAGCAAAAATATATCCATTTAAATCTGCCGACAGTTTTTTTTTTTTTTTTGTAATAATTTTTATTTATTTATTTTTTTTTTTTTTTTTTTTGGTTCGCAGCATGTGAATTCTCACCTCCATGTGTTAGAATTTAATTGATTCAAAATAAATAAAGAGATAAAAAAAGGTAAGAAAATGAAAATAAATAAATGAACGACAGATAATGCACATTAGAAATTGCTTGTTTTTGTTTCGGAAAGGCAAATGTTGTAAAGAGTTTTAAATCTAAAAATATTTCCTGTAACCATCTAAAATGCAATATCACGAATTAAAATGGTTTGCTATTAAAAAAAATGCTAATTAAAATTGCATGTTTAAGTTTACGCTGTACAATTTTCTGATTTAAATGTGATTAAGTTAAACATTAAATTACAAATTTGAAAGAAAAATATGCAAAGGAAAATTTGAAAGCTCAATACTAGAAATAGGTAGATGGTCAAAACGAGGTAACAGCTCCCCCCCCCCCCCAAAAAAAAGAAAGAATACCAAGAACCTCTAAATATTTTAGTGGTTCAGTAGGCACTCTTGGTTAAAATATTATTTTGAATAAAGTTGAAAATTATAACTTTAATTTGATGTAGATAGAAATATTCAGAAATATATTGAGGAGTTGAGGGGGTGTAATTTGAAACATGACTTATTTTCAACTCATATGAATAAGAAACAAATGTATCTATTGTTATTTATTTATTTCTCTGCATCACATCATGCATCTATTACTTACATTTTGAACAATATTTTCAAATCAAAACAATATTATAAAGAAAAGAAAGTAGACAGTTTCTTAATGAAACAAAGAAAAAAATCATTCCCAGCACCAGTAGAGGACTTGTACTTATTTTCAATGTTTGTGGAAAAGCAATGTTTACATTTAATTTTGACAGAGATTTTAAATACAACTTAGCATGAAGAAAACTCATTCATTCCATACTAACAGTTCAGGTCATTACCACATAAAGATTACAACAAAAGTCTCTAATGTTCAATTTATTTTTTGATGTGGTTACATCTGTAAACTTTAATACAAACATAGAATTTCTAACATTTTTACACACACACACACAAACAAAAAAAAAAAAAAAAGAGAGAGAAAACAGAGATATTTTTCTCAATGAGGCAATTAAAATCAAATTCAGGGTACCAAAACAGAATTTGTAGTTTTTATAGATTTTGGGGCAAACTGTTATTGTCAATAACTGCTTAAGTAACAAAATAAGCAAAGATTAATCTTTTTGTTTTCTGAAATGCAACGTAACTTTAAAATATTTACATGTTCAAAATGTGGTTATTATTATCAAATTTTTAAAAATTCTTTACTCCAAAGTATCATTTCCTAAAACTAATAACTATGGACAAAACACAAGTTTAATTAAAAATTTCAGTTGTTTATAAGCATAGAAAAATAAAGAAAATAAATTTTGTTATAGGCTTTACTCCCATCTACTCAATTAGGGAGTTTCGATTAGACAGGGCAAAGTATACTGATGCTTGTAACTTATTTTCTTTTATACTATTTGTGAAGTGAATGTTTGTGGAAAAAAAAAAACCTTGATTGAAATAAATTGAATTTTTGTTCAGATTTTTTCATATAGATTGCAATTCCATTCATTACCCTGTATCATGGATGGATGAACATGACCTACATTCCAACATGCTGAAAAATGCTTCCAGAATTTAGTCAGAAACAGAGAAGGTGCATTGACAGTCGGAAGTGGACTAAGATAACAGTTGCTATCTATCCTTTCCAAAATTGGAGTTATTTGCAGTTATTCAAATCCTGTCCTGTAGTTTAAGTGGGGAGAAAAATCTCTTCTTGAGAGGGGGGGGGATTTCTGGATAACTACACAAAGAGAATAAGCATGAATGAACTGTTCATTTAATGCTGAAATAAACAAACCTAAATATATCTTTCATAATTTTATGTATACCTGAATTTTTTAGCCTTGCATTGAATACCGAAAAATTTATTAAAAATCTAAATTGAAAACAATATTTTTACATGACAAACAAGCATAAACCTTAATGCATTTGTTTTACAAAACAAATTCAAAACTCTAAATTTAGAGACTCAAAACAGAATTCCAGCTATTTCTCAATTTCTGTTGCAAAATCATTGTTTGTTTTACCTCTTTACATTTCAATATTATTATACAAATGAATGATAATAAATATGATAATAGGCGTGACAAATCAGAAATACAGCACTGTTTGTATGAAGAAGATCAAAATTTCATTTAATTACACTATTCAGCATTTAAACACAGAATTTTTGTTGGTTTGCATGTCATTGCTGAAAGTCCTAAGACCATTTTAGCAACAAATTTCCTGAAGTCATCAGCATAATAAGAAGCATAACAAACATGAATGGCATATTACGTATGGAAGTTCATTATTTTTTTTAAACAACTTCATTAGTTTTGATAAAGCTGTCATGCTAAGAAAACTTGGAAAATGATTTCTGGACATCCTTGTAAACTAAATATTGGAGATCATTCTATTATACAATTCTTTAAGGGAACAGTACAATACTATCATGAGTTTTCTAGAACATCTGCATCAGGGCTATAGTTCAGCTAGTAGTTGAGCTTTCTTCAAAATGCAGAATATCTGGAAGAAACTTAAAAAACATTAAGGGCAAATAAATTTAAAAGCAGAAGTAAAACTCTTCAAATGTGCTAAATCATCGGCTGAACACAAATTGGCAGGAATGTTTTTTTAAACTAGTTCATAAAATTATAACTGTAAAATAAATAAACACACTTTAATTGAAATAGAGCTGTATTTCAACTACTTTGCATTAAGTGTGTTGTAAAATTTAATTTCAAATAACAGGATGTGTTTTAAAAACACTTGAAAAAGTAAAACACATATTACAGGGGAATATTTTACATAATTTATCAATCTCTTTTGACTAGCATAGATTGTTTTTCATTTAATTATGTATATAAAATTATGTACATATTTGTTACTGTGCATCATCTTTGCCTTTAAGAAGAGAAATCAGTTTATGATGACTAAAATAAGTAATGAACGTTCGTGATTCTAAATTTTTTAGGAAACGTGAGAAAACTTGCTTATTTTTTCTGCACCTCACTTATGAATATTCACAATAAAATTGTAGAGGGAGGTGGGGCACGTTGGACAAAGGGACATGTTGTACGGGTTCCAATTATTTGAATAATATTAATATTTTTATTTTATTTTTTGATCAACAAATAGCTCCTATGGTCCTACAAATCCTATAATGAAATCACATGGTACAGTTATATTGAACAAATTTTATTCCAGAAAGTGTTATTTTAGCAGTCCTGAGTACTTTTCAGAAAACTATGAATTAATTTTTTTAATGGTTTTAGTCAAGATTGCGGGGAAAAAAAATTGAACTCCTGTCTTAAACTTTTACGTGAATGCCACTACCTCATCAAAGCGCTTACTTGTGATTGTGATTGAAAATATGTGAGTGCATACTAAGGAAATTAATTATAAACTGTTTTTGTTTGTTTTTAATATATAAATTTAAGTGAAGTAAAAATATAGAGAATGCAATATACTGATGCTTGAATTTAAATTCTTTAAAATAAAGCTACATTTTTTAGTAAATTCATTTATCTATACCTGATATTTCAGCTGGCCACATGAATCAGTTTTAAAAGCCACCACTGTTTTAGAGCATTTGAATTCCCCTTTATTTCAATGTTCTATTTCCTGACAAAAGTATTGATTTTCTAAAGACTTCAACAAATTAAGATAAGCTCTGATAAATTGAATATTTATTTATTTATATATTTATTTTTATGAGTGGTTGAAATGAACTCGGATGCAATTGAATTACTTTTTGAGTGGGTGAGGCAAAATAATGAACATGTAATAAATGAATATAAATAATGAAAGAAAAATTACTTTTAAAGTTGATGCATTATAATAATAATATAAGAAAATAAATAACTCTGATTTAAGGAAGCAGTTATTAAACACTTTACTTTGCATTGGTTGAAAACATCAGATGAATATCAAAATATCCAATATACAGTTGACTCCCGCTACAAAGCGATCCGACTTACGCGAAATGGCTATAACGCGATTTTTTCAACAGTAAAGAATTTTTGAGCTAGCGCGAATTCCTCGCCCGCAACATGAAAATTTTCGGAAAGGAACCGTGGTGAGTAAGTTCTTTTCGTGAACGGACCTTCATCCCTTTAGAATCACTGAGAGCAGAAGTACCCACACTGTACTAGTCTTTTATCGCTTATATAAATAACTACTTCTCATTTTCCATTATTTTTTTTTTCATTCTAAATGCGAAATTTAACGAAATATAATGACACCTAGGAGCACTGCCTTATCTAAAGTTGGTGAAAATAGAAAGAAAAGAGAACGTTTCTGACAATTAAAGAAAAGGTAAAGCTTCTTGAAAAGCTGAAGCTGAACCAAAAAATGCTTCGAAGGGTAGCACAACAATTAGGTATGACGGTATGAGTGAATCTTCCATACTTACAATTAAAGGTCAAGAAAAGGAAATCCATAAAAGTTCACCGAGTAATAGTATCCAAGCAAAATGCAAAAATTATGAAACTGGAAGCTGTTTTTTTATTGTAAATTAAAGAAACCAGGAAGAGGGGTAATGCCATAGAGGGAAACTTTATAAAAGAACCAATGAAGCAACTGTATTTAAAAATATATTAGAATAATTGCAGCATAAATCATCATTTTCACTTTTTTTAAGTTACAAATATCATTACTGAATCAACTGTACGGTACAACTATAGGGCATTTGTTCTCCTTACTACATGCCATACGTACAGTACTGGTTTATTTTATGTCTTTCTTTCCCATTGATCATTGTTTTTGTGCATCATAGCAGTATTTCATGTTGAATAAAACGGCTTTTTTTTAAATACAAATAAAAATTTAGTTCTTTATGTAAGAAACAGTAAGGTATGGTTAAGAAAAGGTTTTTAACTGTTTAAGGTTGTGTTTACACGTGTCTAAAATGATTGGTTACGTTTATAAAAGTTTTTACACATACCTTTTTCCACAACGCGAAATTTCGACTTACGCGAGGTGTCTTGGAACGGATCCCTCGCGTAAGTCGGGACTCGACTGTATATCAAAATATCGGATATTTTCGAACCCTGATCTTTACAGATAATCTCAAAACCACACGATGAGTCTTTATTTTAAAATGCAATTATACACTAATTAAAATTTAACTCCACATTAATTGAGATAGGATTATTTAAAAATCATTTTCCCACCAAATATCGAAATTTTTACGAACTTGATGTGGGGTGAGAGCTTCATGTACTTTATTTTTCTGCTGATCTAGAAGAGTAGAATTCTTCTAAAGTTTGATTCCAAGAAACAGGTTGTGCCATAATGACACACGATAGACGTGAAACATTTTAACTATTCATCAAACACTTTTGAACAGATTGTGTTTCTTATTCATATTTTTACATAAAATTATATACATGTGTCCACTGATAATGATCATCTTCTTCCTTCTTAAGAAGAGAAATGATCTGTTTACGACAAATGTACATATTGGTCTCCGTGCTGCCTGAACGCAGTACATGCAACCATACAAAATGAGAAAGGAAGCGAGAAGAGTGTAATGTCTCACTTTTCTCCCATACCTGAAGGCAAGCAAGCCACTGCTTTCCTTCTAACCGACATTGCTTATCCCCACCACTTTTCGTCACACAAAAAGATTGGATCATAACTTCAAAGCCCTTGCATAAAAAGTTTCACTTAAAAAATCTTTGATTCAGCATTTTATCATAAAAGTATTGATATTTCAACATGCAAAACTTTAAATGTACCTAATTTCTGACAAACAAGAGCTGTGGCTGGGAGGACTTTTACAATCTCAAAAGCCCATGATAACGGTCCTGATCTCAAAGGTAATTCAACCCTTGTTAAAACTTAATTACGTATCAATCATGGCCATAATTATTTAAAAATCATTTTCTCAATAAAAATAGAAATTTTTACTATCCTGAAGCGGGGTGATAGCATGCACTTTATTCTTCAGGTGATAAAGAAAGAGTAGCATGTAAAGGAAATAACAAGGCAACCTAAAAATTAGTAACCTTAATTAGAGCATAATAAAAAGTACCAACACACTACTTGAAACGAACTTAGAACATCTCAGTTTTCTGTTTATGATGGAACACACAGAGAGTGACATGCTTGTTGAATAAAAAAGAGTAAATTACCGAAACTGCCTACAATTCATTAAATTTTTAATAAAATAGTACATTTTAAATTGACTCGCTCAACCTAAAAAATCGATAAAAACTGCTGTGTGTCAAGCAAGTGTTCTACTTCATATCCACCTCAAACGCTTTTGCAAATTCATGTGGTGACATTAATTTCATAATTGAATTGATATTTTTTTTTACAATTTTTAACTAATAAATATTTGGCAGAAAATGATAACAAATCGTTTTTCCTTAAATCTAAATGTTTTTACAAGATACTGCCAGCAAGCATTGAAAGTTCTATAATTTATAAGCATTTTATTTCCTCTGCATCTCCTTTCAAAAAACAAAAATTTGACACTGTAAATACTTACGTTGCATAAAGAGAAGATTTAACTTGGAGTTTTATAGCTTGAAGGAATATTAAAAACGATACATAAGTCAATTTTTGTCACTGATCGGCAAAAATAAAAGCCCTAACATCAAAACATAAGTTAAAATGGGTTTTAATATCAAGTCACATTTATTTATAAAAAAAAAATTCTGCAACATACAGCATTTATAATACAAATCACATGTTAAGACATCCTCACGTACATCACAAGTGTGTGTTTTGTTTACTTCCACTCGTCGCCAAGCACGAAATTGATCGCGCCAAACCGAAAACAGAGATCTATCGTTAAAAAAATTTAATTTACACAATTTAAACTTTTGTCTTGTCTTAAAGTGTTGTTTTTCAATAACGTTGTGATTGGAATAATCGATTTAACAGGAAAACTAACTATAAAAGACCCAAATAAAGTGTCAGAAGGGAATTTTAGCACACCGGAACACATGTTCTTGATATAATTACGCATTAGGTAAAGAAATAGGAATGGACTCACTCAAGTAAAGCTACATACGTATAATTTGAACATTGTAGAACAGTAATATGAGCATTAAAATCTTGGACTCACCTTAAATTTTCCAGATTCTGGGTTTTTCCACAGCACTGTCATACGCTCCATGTTAATCCTACGGGAGAAGAAAAAACACTGCCTCAGGCGGTCTTCGACCAATAGGAAAATGATACCGCGTTGTCGCAACTCTGAAAACTACGTTTTCATATAGGGACTCTAGCTTAGCAGGGAGGCGTCTCTGCCACTTGGTGCATCCTCATTGGTTGCGTGGACGTAAGGGCATTGATGTGAATAATGATGAGGACAGACTATTTAATAGCGATCGGAGCTGAGATTCGCTCTCTCTTTTTTAAGACTCGTTCGGTGATGTCTGTCCTGTAAAAGATAGCTAGGGTAGAGCTCGTATTGTTCGGCGGATTGCCGACTGAGCTTGGCTGATCGTAGTAATAGATTAGCGAGCCGTATTAGGATGAGCTTAACTAACTTGCTAGTCATATTTAATTAATCTTTTTTACCTTTGGCTTCAGTTATGTTTATACAATTATATTTACATTTTTTCACTTGTTAATAAATTCTAGTTATTTTTTAAAGAAGTCTCTTCATCAGTTATTCACAGAAAGTAGATGAAATGTTAGTTCTTTCACTAACTCTGCAAGAAGTATTACAGTTAACAGGTGGTATCATTCATCAATGGTATCAAGATGGTTATGGGCTATTCCTGCCATAACTGACATT
>NW_026557716.1:0-67529 GCF_026930045.1 Uloborus diversus
TAGTTTTCCCGGAAAAAAATCAAACAGCTGCAATGCAAAAAAAGAAACTGGTGGAAATTTTATTTTTTTAAAGTGAAATATAGTTATATATTCTGAATCCTTGCCACGTCACGAACAAAAATATGTCAAAAAAAGTCAGCTAAAAAATTTAGTTTTCCCGGAAAAAAATCAAACAGCTGCAATGCAAAAAAAGAAACTGGTGGAAATTTTATTTTTTTAAAGTGAAATATAGTTATATATTCTGAATCCTTGCCACGTCACGAACAAAAATATGTCAAAAAAAGTCAGCTAAAAAATTTAGTTTTCCCGGAAAAAAATCAAACAGCTGCAATGCAAAAAAAGAAACTGGTGGAAATTTTATTTTTTTAAAGTGAAATATAGTTATATATTCTGAATCCTTGCCACGTCACGAACAAAAATATGTCAAAAAAAGTCAGCTAAAAAATTTAGTTTTCCCGGAAAAAAATCAAACAGCTGCAATGCAAAAAAAGAAACTGGTGGAAATTTTATTTTTTTAAAGTGAAATATAGTTATATATTCTGAATCCTTGCCACGTCACGAACAAAAATATGTCAAAAAAAGTCAGCTAAAAAATTTAGTTTTCCCGGAAAAAAATCAAACAGCTGCAATGCAAAAAAAGAAACTGGTGGAAATTTTATTTTTTTAAAGTGAAATATAGTTATATATTCTGAATCCTTGCCACGTCACGAACAAAAATATGTCAAAAAAAGTCAGCTAAAAAATTTAGTTTTCCCGGAAAAAAATCAAACAGCTGCAATGCAAAAAAAGAAACTGGTGGAAATTTTATTTTTTTAAAGTGAAATATAGTTATATATTCTGAATCCTTGCCACGTCACGAACAAAAATATGTCAAAAAAAGTCAGCTAAAAAATTTAGTTTTCCCGGAAAAAAATCAAACAGCTGCAATGCAAAAAAAGAAACTGGTGGAAATTTTATTTTTTTAAAGTGAAATATAGTTATATATTCTGAATCCTTGCCAACGTCACGAACAAAAATATGTCAAAAAAAGTCAGCTAAAAAATTTAGTTTTCCCGGAAAAAAATCAAACAGCTGCAATGCAAAAAAAGAAACTGGTGGAAATTTTATTTTTTTAAAGTGAAATATAGTTATATATTCTGAATCCTTGCCACGTCACGAACAAAAATATGTCAAAAAAAGTCAGCTAAAAAATTTAGTTTTCCCGGAAAAAAATCAAACAGCTGCAATGCAAAAAAAGAAACTGGTGGAAATTTTATTTTTTTAAAGTGAAATATAGTTATATATTCTGAATCCTTGCCACGTCACGAACAAAAATATGTCAAAAAAAGTCAGCTAAAAAATTTAGTTTTCCCGGAAAAAAATCAAACAGCTGCAATGCAAAAAAAGAAACTGGTGGAAATTTTATTTTTTTAAAGTGAAATATAGTTATATATTCTGAATCCTTGCCACGTCACGAACAAAAATATGTCAAAAAAAGTCAGCTAAAAAATTTAGTTTTCCCGGAAAAAAATCAAACAGCTGCAATGCAAAAAAAGAAACTGGTGGAAATTTTATTTTTTTAAAGTGAAATATAGTTATATATTCTGAATCCTTGCCACGTCACGAACAAAAATATGTCAAAAAAAGTCAGCTAAAAAATTTAGTTTTCCCGGAAAAAAATCAAACAGCTGCAATGCAAAAAAAGAAACTGGTGGAAATTTTATTTTTTTAAAGTGAAATATAGTTATATATTCTGAATCCTTGCCACGTCACGAACAAAAATATGTCAAAAAAAGTCAGCTAAAAAATTTAGTTTTCCCGGAAAAAAATCAAACAGCTGCAATGCAAAAAAAGAAACTGGTGGAAATTTTATTTTTTTAAAGTGAAATATAGTTATATATTCTGAATCCTTGCCACGTCACGAACAAAAATATGTCAAAAAAAGTCAGCTAAAAAATTTAGTTTTCCCGGAAAAAAATCAAACAGCTGCAATGCAAAAAAAGAAACTGGTGGAAATTTTATTTTTTTAAAGTGAAATATAGTTATATATTCTGAATCCTTGCCACGTCACGAACAAAAATATGTCAAAAAAAGTCAGCTAAAAAATTTAGTTTTCCCGGAAAAAAATCAAACAGCTGCAATGCAAAAAAAGAAACTGGTGGAAATTTTATTTTTTTAAAGTGAAATATAGTTATATATTCTGAATCCTTGCCACGTCACGAACAAAAATATGTCAAAAAAAGTCAGCTAAAAAATTTAGTTTTCCCGGAAAAAAATCAAACAGCTGCAATGCAAAAAAAGAAACTGGTGGAAATTTTATTTTTTTAAAGTGAAATATAGTTATATATTCTGAATCCTTGCCACGTCACGAACAAAAATATGTCAAAAAAAGTCAGCTAAAAAATTTAGTTTTCCCGGAAAAAAATCAAACAGCTGCAATGCAAAAAAAGAAACTGGTGGAAATTTTATTTTTTTAAAGTGAAATATAGTTATATATTCTGAATCCTTGCCACGTCACGAACAAAAATATGTCAAAAAAAGTCAGCTAAAAAATTTAGTTTTCCCGGAAAAAAATCAAACAGCTGCAATGCAAAAAAAGAAACTGGTGGAAATTTTATTTTTTTAAAGTGAAATATAGTTATATATTCTGAATCCTTGCCACGTCACGAACAAAAATATGTCAAAAAAAGTCAGCTAAAAAATTTAGTTTTCCCGGAAAAAAATCAAACAGCTGCAATGCAAAAAAAGAAACTGGTGGAAATTTTATTTTTTTAAAGTGAAATATAGTTATATATTCTGAATCCTTGCCACGTCACGAACAAAAATATGTCAAAAAAAGTCAGCTAAAAAATTTAGTTTTCCCGGAAAAAAATCAAACAGCTGCAATGCAAAAAAAGAAACTGGTGGAAATTTTATTTTTTTAAAGTGAAATATAGTTATATATTCTGAATCCTTGCCACGTCACGAACAAAAATATGTCAAAAAAAGTCAGCTAAAAAATTTAGTTTTCCCGGAAAAAAATCAAACAGCTGCAATGCAAAAAAAGAAACTGGTGGAAATTTTATTTTTTTAAAGTGAAATATAGTTATATATTCTGAATCCTTGCCACGTCACGAACAAAAATATGTCAAAAAAAGTCAGCTAAAAAATTTAGTTTTCCCGGAAAAAAATCAAACAGCTGCAATGCAAAAAAAGAAACTGGTGGAAATTTTATTTTTTTAAAGTGAAATATAGTTATATATTCTGAATCCTTGCCACGTCACGAACAAAAATATGTCAAAAAAAGTCAGCTAAAAAATTTAGTTTTCCCGGAAAAAAATCAAACAGCTGCAATGCAAAAAAAGAAACTGGTGGAAATTTTATTTTTTTAAAGTGAAATATAGTTATATATTCTGAATCCTTGCCACGTCACGAACAAAAATATGTCAAAAAAAGTCAGCTAAAAAATTTAGTTTTCCCGGAAAAAAATCAAACAGCTGCAATGCAAAAAAAGAAACTGGTGGAAATTTTATTTTTTTAAAGTGAAATATAGTTATATATTCTGAATCCTTGCCACGTCACGAACAAAAATATGTCAAAAAAAGTCAGCTAAAAAATTTAGTTTTCCCGGAAAAAAATCAAACAGCTGCAATGCAAAAAAAGAAACTGGTGGAAATTTTATTTTTTTAAAGTGAAATATAGTTATATATTCTGAATCCTTGCCACGTCACGAACAAAAATATGTCAAAAAAAGTCAGCTAAAAAATTTAGTTTTCCCGGAAAAAAATCAAACAGCTGCAATGCAAAAAAAGAAACTGGTGGAAATTTTATTTTTTTAAAGTGAAATATAGTTATATATTCTGAATCCTTGCCACGTCACGAACAAAAATATGTCAAAAAAAGTCAGCTAAAAAATTTAGTTTTCCCGGAAAAAAATCAAACAGCTGCAATGCAAAAAAAGAAACTGGTGGAAATTTTATTTTTTTAAAGTGAAATATAGTTATATATTCTGAATCCTTGCCACGTCACGAACAAAAATATGTCAAAAAAAGTCAGCTAAAAAATTTAGTTTTCCCGGAAAAAAATCAAACAGCTGCAATGCAAAAAAAGAAACTGGTGGAAATTTTATTTTTTTAAAGTGAAATATAGTTATATATTCTGAATCCTTGCCACGTCACGAACAAAAATATGTCAAAAAAAGTCAGCTAAAAAATTTAGTTTTCCCGGAAAAAAATCAAACAGCTGCAATGCAAAAAAAGAAACTGGTGGAAATTTTATTTTTTTAAAGTGAAATATAGTTATATATTCTGAATCCTTGCCACGTCACGAACAAAAATATGTCAAAAAAAGTCAGCTAAAAAATTTAGTTTTCCCGGAAAAAAATCAAACAGCTGCAATGCAAAAAAAGAAACTGGTGGAAATTTTATTTTTTTAAAGTGAAATATAGTTATATATTCTGAATCCTTGCCACGTCACGAACAAAAATATGTCAAAAAAAGTCAGCTAAAAAATTTAGTTTTCCCGGAAAAAAATCAAACAGCTGCAATGCAAAAAAAGAAACTGGTGGAAATTTTATTTTTTTAAAGTGAAATATAGTTATATATTCTGAATCCTTGCCACGTCACGAACAAAAATATGTCAAAAAAAGTCAGCTAAAAAATTTAGTTTTCCCGGAAAAAAATCAAACAGCTGCAATGCAAAAAAAGAAACTGGTGGAAATTTTATTTTTTTAAAGTGAAATATAGTTATATATTCTGAATCCTTGCCACGTCACGAACAAAAATATGTCAAAAAAAGTCAGCTAAAAAATTTAGTTTTCCCGGAAAAAAATCAAACAGCTGCAATGCAAAAAAAGAAACTGGTGGAAATTTTATTTTTTTAAAGTGAAATATAGTTATATATTCTGAATCCTTGCCACGTCACGAACAAAAATATGTCAAAAAAAGTCAGCTAAAAAATTTAGTTTTCCCGGAAAAAAATCAAACAGCTGCAATGCAAAAAAAGAAACTGGTGGAAATTTTATTTTTTTAAAGTGAAATATAGTTATATATTCTGAATCCTTGCCACGTCACGAACAAAAATATGTCAAAAAAAGTCAGCTAAAAAATTTAGTTTTCCCGGAAAAAAATCAAACAGCTGCAATGCAAAAAAAGAAACTGGTGGAAATTTTATTTTTTTAAAGTGAAATATAGTTATATATTCTGAATCCTTGCCACGTCACGAACAAAAATATGTCAAAAAAAGTCAGCTAAAAAATTTAGTTTTCCCGGAAAAAAATCAAACAGCTGCAATGCAAAAAAAGAAACTGGTGGAAATTTTATTTTTTTAAAGTGAAATATAGTTATATATTCTGAATCCTTGCCACGTCACGAACAAAAATATGTCAAAAAAAGTCAGCTAAAAAATTTAGTTTTCCCGGAAAAAAATCAAACAGCTGCAATGCAAAAAAAGAAACTGGTGGAAATTTTATTTTTTTAAAGTGAAATATAGTTATATATTCTGAATCCTTGCCACGTCACGAACAAAAATATGTCAAAAAAAGTCAGCTAAAAAATTTAGTTTTCCCGGAAAAAAATCAAACAGCTGCAATGCAAAAAAAGAAACTGGTGGAAATTTTATTTTTTTAAAGTGAAATATAGTTATATATTCTGAATCCTTGCCACGTCACGAACAAAAATATGTCAAAAAAAGTCAGCTAAAAAATTTAGTTTTCCCGGAAAAAAATCAAACAGCTGCAATGCAAAAAAAGAAACTGGTGGAAATTTTATTTTTTTAAAGTGAAATATAGTTATATATTCTGAATCCTTGCCACGTCACGAACAAAAATATGTCAAAAAAAGTCAGCTAAAAAATTTAGTTTTCCCGGAAAAAAATCAAACAGCTGCAATGCAAAAAAAGAAACTGGTGGAAATTTTATTTTTTTAAAGTGAAATATAGTTATATATTCTGAATCCTTGCCACGTCACGAACAAAAATATGTCAAAAAAAGTCAGCTAAAAAATTTAGTTTTCCCGGAAAAAAATCAAACAGCTGCAATGCAAAAAAAGAAACTGGTGGAAATTTTATTTTTTTAAAGTGAAATATAGTTATATATTCTGAATCCTTGCCACGTCACGAACAAAAATATGTCAAAAAAAGTCAGCTAAAAAATTTAGTTTTCCCGGAAAAAAATCAAACAGCTGCAATGCAAAAAAAGAAACTGGTGGAAATTTTATTTTTTTAAAGTGAAATATAGTTATATATTCTGAATCCTTGCCACGTCACGAACAAAAATATGTCAAAAAAAGTCAGCTAAAAAATTTAGTTTTCCCGGAAAAAAATCAAACAGCTGCAATGCAAAAAAAGAAACTGGTGGAAATTTTATTTTTTTAAAGTGAAATATAGTTATATATTCTGAATCCTTGCCACGTCACGAACAAAAATATGTCAAAAAAAGTCAGCTAAAAAATTTAGTTTTCCCGGAAAAAAATCAAACAGCTGCAATGCAAAAAAAGAAACTGGTGGAAATTTTATTTTTTTAAAGTGAAATATAGTTATATATTCTGAATCCTTGCCACGTCACGAACAAAAATATGTCAAAAAAAGTCAGCTAAAAAATTTAGTTTTCCCGGAAAAAAATCAAACAGCTGCAATGCAAAAAAAGAAACTGGTGGAAATTTTATTTTTTTAAAGTGAAATATAGTTATATATTCTGAATCCTTGCCACGTCACGAACAAAAATATGTCAAAAAAAGTCAGCTAAAAAATTTAGTTTTCCCGGAAAAAAATCAAACAGCTGCAATGCAAAAAAAGAAACTGGTGGAAATTTTATTTTTTTAAAGTGAAATATAGTTATATATTCTGAATCCTTGCCACGTCACGAACAAAAATATGTCAAAAAAAGTCAGCTAAAAAATTTAGTTTTCCCGGAAAAAAATCAAACAGCTGCAATGCAAAAAAAGAAACTGGTGGAAATTTTATTTTTTTAAAGTGAAATATAGTTATATATTCTGAATCCTTGCCACGTCACGAACAAAAATATGTCAAAAAAAGTCAGCTAAAAAATTTAGTTTTCCCGGAAAAAAATCAAACAGCTGCAATGCAAAAAAAGAAACTGGTGGAAATTTTATTTTTTTAAAGTGAAATATAGTTATATATTCTGAATCCTTGCCACGTCACGAACAAAAATATGTCAAAAAAAGTCAGCTAAAAAATTTAGTTTTCCCGGAAAAAAATCAAACAGCTGCAATGCAAAAAAAGAAACTGGTGGAAATTTTATTTTTTTAAAGTGAAATATAGTTATATATTCTGAATCCTTGCCACGTCACGAACAAAAATATGTCAAAAAAAGTCAGCTAAAAAATTTAGTTTTCCCGGAAAAAAATCAAACAGCTGCAATGCAAAAAAAGAAACTGGTGGAAATTTTATTTTTTTAAAGTGAAATATAGTTATATATTCTGAATCCTTGCCACGTCACGAACAAAAATATGTCAAAAAAAGTCAGCTAAAAAATTTAGTTTTCCCGGAAAAAAATCAAACAGCTGCAATGCAAAAAAAGAAACTGGTGGAAATTTTATTTTTTTAAAGTGAAATATAGTTATATATTCTGAATCCTTGCCACGTCACGAACAAAAATATGTCAAAAAAAGTCAGCTAAAAAATTTAGTTTTCCCGGAAAAAAATCAAACAGCTGCAATGCAAAAAAAGAAACTGGTGGAAATTTTATTTTTTTAAAGTGAAATATAGTTATATATTCTGAATCCTTGCCACGTCACGAACAAAAATATGTCAAAAAAAGTCAGCTAAAAAATTTAGTTTTCCCGGAAAAAAATCAAACAGCTGCAATGCAAAAAAAGAAACTGGTGGAAATTTTATTTTTTTAAAGTGAAATATAGTTATATATTCTGAATCCTTGCCACGTCACGAACAAAAATATGTCAAAAAAAGTCAGCTAAAAAATTTAGTTTTCCCGGAAAAAAATCAAACAGCTGCAATGCAAAAAAAGAAACTGGTGGAAATTTTATTTTTTTAAAGTGAAATATAGTTATATATTCTGAATCCTTGCCACGTCACGAACAAAAATATGTCAAAAAAAGTCAGCTAAAAAATTTAGTTTTCCCGGAAAAAAATCAAACAGCTGCAATGCAAAAAAAGAAACTGGTGGAAATTTTATTTTTTTAAAGTGAAATATAGTTATATATTCTGAATCCTTGCCACGTCACGAACAAAAATATGTCAAAAAAAGTCAGCTAAAAAATTTAGTTTTCCCGGAAAAAAATCAAACAGCTGCAATGCAAAAAAAGAAACTGGTGGAAATTTTATTTTTTTAAAGTGAAATATAGTTATATATTCTGAATCCTTGCCACGTCACGAACAAAAATATGTCAAAAAAAGTCAGCTAAAAAATTTAGTTTTCCCGGAAAAAAATCAAACAGCTGCAATGCAAAAAAAGAAACTGGTGGAAATTTTATTTTTTTAAAGTGAAATATAGTTATATATTCTGAATCCTTGCCACGTCACGAACAAAAATATGTCAAAAAAAGTCAGCTAAAAAATTTAGTTTTCCCGGAAAAAAATCAAACAGCTGCAATGCAAAAAAAGAAACTGGTGGAAATTTTATTTTTTTAAAGTGAAATATAGTTATATATTCTGAATCCTTGCCACGTCACGAACAAAAATATGTCAAAAAAAGTCAGCTAAAAAATTTAGTTTTCCCGGAAAAAAATCAAACAGCTGCAATGCAAAAAAAGAAACTGGTGGAAATTTTATTTTTTTAAAGTGAAATATAGTTATATATTCTGAATCCTTGCCACGTCACGAACAAAAATATGTCAAAAAAAGTCAGCTAAAAAATTTAGTTTTCCCGGAAAAAAATCAAACAGCTGCAATGCAAAAAAAGAAACTGGTGGAAATTTTATTTTTTTAAAGTGAAATATAGTTATATATTCTGAATCCTTGCCACGTCACGAACAAAAATATGTCAAAAAAAGTCAGCTAAAAAATTTAGTTTTCCCGGAAAAAAATCAAACAGCTGCAATGCAAAAAAAGAAACTGGTGGAAATTTTATTTTTTTAAAGTGAAATATAGTTATATATTCTGAATCCTTGCCACGTCACGAACAAAAATATGTCAAAAAAAGTCAGCTAAAAAATTTAGTTTTCCCGGAAAAAAATCAAACAGCTGCAATGCAAAAAAAGAAACTGGTGGAAATTTTATTTTTTTAAAGTGAAATATAGTTATATATTCTGAATCCTTGCCACGTCACGAACAAAAATATGTCAAAAAAAGTCAGCTAAAAAATTTAGTTTTCCCGGAAAAAAATCAAACAGCTGCAATGCAAAAAAAGAAACTGGTGGAAATTTTATTTTTTTAAAGTGAAATATAGTTATATATTCTGAATCCTTGCCACGTCACGAACAAAAATATGTCAAAAAAAGTCAGCTAAAAAATTTAGTTTTCCCGGAAAAAAATCAAACAGCTGCAATGCAAAAAAAGAAACTGGTGGAAATTTTATTTTTTTAAAGTGAAATATAGTTATATATTCTGAATCCTTGCCACGTCACGAACAAAAATATGTCAAAAAAAGTCAGCTAAAAAATTTAGTTTTCCCGGAAAAAAATCAAACAGCTGCAATGCAAAAAAAGAAACTGGTGGAAATTTTATTTTTTTAAAGTGAAATATAGTTATATATTCTGAATCCTTGCCACGTCACGAACAAAAATATGTCAAAAAAAGTCAGCTAAAAAATTTAGTTTTCCCGGAAAAAAATCAAACAGCTGCAATGCAAAAAAAGAAACTGGTGGAAATTTTATTTTTTTAAAGTGAAATATAGTTATATATTCTGAATCCTTGCCACGTCACGAACAAAAATATGTCAAAAAAAGTCAGCTAAAAAATTTAGTTTTCCCGGAAAAAAATCAAACAGCTGCAATGCAAAAAAAGAAACTGGTGGAAATTTTATTTTTTTAAAGTGAAATATAGTTATATATTCTGAATCCTTGCCACGTCACGAACAAAAATATGTCAAAAAAAGTCAGCTAAAAAATTTAGTTTTCCCGGAAAAAAATCAAACAGCTGCAATGCAAAAAAAGAAACTGGTGGAAATTTTATTTTTTTAAAGTGAAATATAGTTATATATTCTGAATCCTTGCCACGTCACGAACAAAAATATGTCAAAAAAAGTCAGCTAAAAAATTTAGTTTTCCCGGAAAAAAATCAAACAGCTGCAATGCAAAAAAAGAAACTGGTGGAAATTTTATTTTTTTAAAGTGAAATATAGTTATATATTCTGAATCCTTGCCACGTCACGAACAAAAATATGTCAAAAAAAGTCAGCTAAAAAATTTAGTTTTCCCGGAAAAAAATCAAACAGCTGCAATGCAAAAAAAGAAACTGGTGGAAATTTTATTTTTTTAAAGTGAAATATAGTTATATATTCTGAATCCTTGCCACGTCACGAACAAAAATATGTCAAAAAAAGTCAGCTAAAAAATTTAGTTTTCCCGGAAAAAAATCAAACAGCTGCAATGCAAAAAAAGAAACTGGTGGAAATTTTATTTTTTTAAAGTGAAATATAGTTATATATTCTGAATCCTTGCCACGTCACGAACAAAAATATGTCAAAAAAAGTCAGCTAAAAAATTTAGTTTTCCCGGAAAAAAATCAAACAGCTGCAATGCAAAAAAAGAAACTGGTGGAAATTTTATTTTTTTAAAGTGAAATATAGTTATATATTCTGAATCCTTGCCACGTCACGAACAAAAATATGTCAAAAAAAGTCAGCTAAAAAATTTAGTTTTCCCGGAAAAAAATCAAACAGCTGCAATGCAAAAAAAGAAACTGGTGGAAATTTTATTTTTTTAAAGTGAAATATAGTTATATATTCTGAATCCTTGCCACGTCACGAACAAAAATATGTCAAAAAAAGTCAGCTAAAAAATTTAGTTTTCCCGGAAAAAAATCAAACAGCTGCAATGCAAAAAAAGAAACTGGTGGAAATTTTATTTTTTTAAAGTGAAATATAGTTATATATTCTGAATCCTTGCCACGTCACGAACAAAAATATGTCAAAAAAAGTCAGCTAAAAAATTTAGTTTTCCCGGAAAAAAATCAAACAGCTGCAATGCAAAAAAAGAAACTGGTGGAAATTTTATTTTTTTAAAGTGAAATATAGTTATATATTCTGAATCCTTGCCACGTCACGAACAAAAATATGTCAAAAAAAGTCAGCTAAAAAATTTAGTTTTCCCGGAAAAAAATCAAACAGCTGCAATGCAAAAAAAGAAACTGGTGGAAATTTTATTTTTTTAAAGTGAAATATAGTTATATATTCTGAATCCTTGCCACGTCACGAACAAAAATATGTCAAAAAAAGTCAGCTAAAAAATTTAGTTTTCCCGGAAAAAAATCAAACAGCTGCAATGCAAAAAAAGAAACTGGTGGAAATTTTATTTTTTTAAAGTGAAATATAGTTATATATTCTGAATCCTTGCCACGTCACGAACAAAAATATGTCAAAAAAAGTCAGCTAAAAAATTTAGTTTTCCCGGAAAAAAATCAAACAGCTGCAATGCAAAAAAAGAAACTGGTGGAAATTTTATTTTTTTAAAGTGAAATATAGTTATATATTCTGAATCCTTGCCACGTCACGAACAAAAATATGTCAAAAAAAGTCAGCTAAAAAATTTAGTTTTCCCGGAAAAAAATCAAACAGCTGCAATGCAAAAAAAGAAACTGGTGGAAATTTTATTTTTTTAAAGTGAAATATAGTTATATATTCTGAATCCTTGCCACGTCACGAACAAAAATATGTCAAAAAAAGTCAGCTAAAAAATTTAGTTTTCCCGGAAAAAAATCAAACAGCTGCAATGCAAAAAAAGAAACTGGTGGAAATTTTATTTTTTTAAAGTGAAATATAGTTATATATTCTGAATCCTTGCCACGTCACGAACAAAAATATGTCAAAAAAAGTCAGCTAAAAAATTTAGTTTTCCCGGAAAAAAATCAAACAGCTGCAATGCAAAAAAAGAAACTGGTGGAAATTTTATTTTTTTAAAGTGAAATATAGTTATATATTCTGAATCCTTGCCACGTCACGAACAAAAATATGTCAAAAAAAGTCAGCTAAAAAATTTAGTTTTCCCGGAAAAAAATCAAACAGCTGCAATGCAAAAAAAGAAACTGGTGGAAATTTTATTTTTTTAAAGTGAAATATAGTTATATATTCTGAATCCTTGCCACGTCACGAACAAAAATATGTCAAAAAAAGTCAGCTAAAAAATTTAGTTTTCCCGGAAAAAAATCAAACAGCTGCAATGCAAAAAAAGAAACTGGTGGAAATTTTATTTTTTTAAAGTGAAATATAGTTATATATTCTGAATCCTTGCCACGTCACGAACAAAAATATGTCAAAAAAAGTCAGCTAAAAAATTTAGTTTTCCCGGAAAAAAATCAAACAGCTGCAATGCAAAAAAAGAAACTGGTGGAAATTTTATTTTTTTAAAGTGAAATATAGTTATATATTCTGAATCCTTGCCACGTCACGAACAAAAATATGTCAAAAAAAGTCAGCTAAAAAATTTAGTTTTCCCGGAAAAAAATCAAACAGCTGCAATGCAAAAAAAGAAACTGGTGGAAATTTTATTTTTTTAAAGTGAAATATAGTTATATATTCTGAATCCTTGCCACGTCACGAACAAAAATATGTCAAAAAAAGTCAGCTAAAAAATTTAGTTTTCCCGGAAAAAAATCAAACAGCTGCAATGCAAAAAAAGAAACTGGTGGAAATTTTATTTTTTTAAAGTGAAATATAGTTATATATTCTGAATCCTTGCCACGTCACGAACAAAAATATGTCAAAAAAAGTCAGCTAAAAAATTTAGTTTTCCCGGAAAAAAATCAAACAGCTGCAATGCAAAAAAAGAAACTGGTGGAAATTTTATTTTTTTAAAGTGAAATATAGTTATATATTCTGAATCCTTGCCACGTCACGAACAAAAATATGTCAAAAAAAGTCAGCTAAAAAATTTAGTTTTCCCGGAAAAAAATCAAACAGCTGCAATGCAAAAAAAGAAACTGGTGGAAATTTTATTTTTTTAAAGTGAAATATAGTTATATATTCTGAATCCTTGCCACGTCACGAACAAAAATATGTCAAAAAAAGTCAGCTAAAAAATTTAGTTTTCCCGGAAAAAAATCAAACAGCTGCAATGCAAAAAAAGAAACTGGTGGAAATTTTATTTTTTTAAAGTGAAATATAGTTATATATTCTGAATCCTTGCCACGTCACGAACAAAAATATGTCAAAAAAAGTCAGCTAAAAAATTTAGTTTTCCCGGAAAAAAATCAAACAGCTGCAATGCAAAAAAAGAAACTGGTGGAAATTTTATTTTTTTAAAGTGAAATATAGTTATATATTCTGAATCCTTGCCACGTCACGAACAAAAATATGTCAAAAAAAGTCAGCTAAAAAATTTAGTTTTCCCGGAAAAAAATCAAACAGCTGCAATGCAAAAAAAGAAACTGGTGGAAATTTTATTTTTTTAAAGTGAAATATAGTTATATATTCTGAATCCTTGCCACGTCACGAACAAAAATATGTCAAAAAAAGTCAGCTAAAAAATTTAGTTTTCCCGGAAAAAAATCAAACAGCTGCAATGCAAAAAAAGAAACTGGTGGAAATTTTATTTTTTTAAAGTGAAATATAGTTATATATTCTGAATCCTTGCCACGTCACGAACAAAAATATGTCAAAAAAAGTCAGCTAAAAAATTTAGTTTTCCCGGAAAAAAATCAAACAGCTGCAATGCAAAAAAAGAAACTGGTGGAAATTTTATTTTTTTAAAGTGAAATATAGTTATATATTCTGAATCCTTGCCACGTCACGAACAAAAATATGTCAAAAAAAGTCAGCTAAAAAATTTAGTTTTCCCGGAAAAAAATCAAACAGCTGCAATGCAAAAAAAGAAACTGGTGGAAATTTTATTTTTTTAAAGTGAAATATAGTTATATATTCTGAATCCTTGCCACGTCACGAACAAAAATATGTCAAAAAAAGTCAGCTAAAAAATTTAGTTTTCCCGGAAAAAAATCAAACAGCTGCAATGCAAAAAAAGAAACTGGTGGAAATTTTATTTTTTTAAAGTGAAATATAGTTATATATTCTGAATCCTTGCCACGTCACGAACAAAAATATGTCAAAAAAAGTCAGCTAAAAAATTTAGTTTTCCCGGAAAAAAATCAAACAGCTGCAATGCAAAAAAAGAAACTGGTGGAAATTTTATTTTTTTAAAGTGAAATATAGTTATATATTCTGAATCCTTGCCACGTCACGAACAAAAATATGTCAAAAAAAGTCAGCTAAAAAATTTAGTTTTCCCGGAAAAAAATCAAACAGCTGCAATGCAAAAAAAGAAACTGGTGGAAATTTTATTTTTTTAAAGTGAAATATAGTTATATATTCTGAATCCTTGCCACGTCACGAACAAAAATATGTCAAAAAAAGTCAGCTAAAAAATTTAGTTTTCCCGGAAAAAAATCAAACAGCTGCAATGCAAAAAAAGAAACTGGTGGAAATTTTATTTTTTTAAAGTGAAATATAGTTATATATTCTGAATCCTTGCCACGTCACGAACAAAAATATGTCAAAAAAAGTCAGCTAAAAAATTTAGTTTTCCCGGAAAAAAATCAAACAGCTGCAATGCAAAAAAAGAAACTGGTGGAAATTTTATTTTTTTAAAGTGAAATATAGTTATATATTCTGAATCCTTGCCACGTCACGAACAAAAATATGTCAAAAAAAGTCAGCTAAAAAATTTAGTTTTCCCGGAAAAAAATCAAACAGCTGCAATGCAAAAAAAGAAACTGGTGGAAATTTTATTTTTTTAAAGTGAAATATAGTTATATATTCTGAATCCTTGCCACGTCACGAACAAAAATATGTCAAAAAAAGTCAGCTAAAAAATTTAGTTTTCCCGGAAAAAAATCAAACAGCTGCAATGCAAAAAAAGAAACTGGTGGAAATTTTATTTTTTTAAAGTGAAATATAGTTATATATTCTGAATCCTTGCCACGTCACGAACAAAAATATGTCAAAAAAAGTCAGCTAAAAAATTTAGTTTTCCCGGAAAAAAATCAAACAGCTGCAATGCAAAAAAAGAAACTGGTGGAAATTTTATTTTTTTAAAGTGAAATATAGTTATATATTCTGAATCCTTGCCACGTCACGAACAAAAATATGTCAAAAAAAGTCAGCTAAAAAATTTAGTTTTCCCGGAAAAAAATCAAACAGCTGCAATGCAAAAAAAGAAACTGGTGGAAATTTTATTTTTTTAAAGTGAAATATAGTTATATATTCTGAATCCTTGCCACGTCACGAACAAAAATATGTCAAAAAAAGTCAGCTAAAAAATTTAGTTTTCCCGGAAAAAAATCAAACAGCTGCAATGCAAAAAAAGAAACTGGTGGAAATTTTATTTTTTTAAAGTGAAATATAGTTATATATTCTGAATCCTTGCCACGTCACGAACAAAAATATGTCAAAAAAAGTCAGCTAAAAAATTTAGTTTTCCCGGAAAAAAATCAAACAGCTGCAATGCAAAAAAAGAAACTGGTGGAAATTTTATTTTTTTAAAGTGAAATATAGTTATATATTCTGAATCCTTGCCACGTCACGAACAAAAATATGTCAAAAAAAGTCAGCTAAAAAATTTAGTTTTCCCGGAAAAAAATCAAACAGCTGCAATGCAAAAAAAGAAACTGGTGGAAATTTTATTTTTTTAAAGTGAAATATAGTTATATATTCTGAATCCTTGCCACGTCACGAACAAAAATATGTCAAAAAAAGTCAGCTAAAAAATTTAGTTTTCCCGGAAAAAAATCAAACAGCTGCAATGCAAAAAAAGAAACTGGTGGAAATTTTATTTTTTTAAAGTGAAATATAGTTATATATTCTGAATCCTTGCCACGTCACGAACAAAAATATGTCAAAAAAAGTCAGCTAAAAAATTTAGTTTTCCCGGAAAAAAATCAAACAGCTGCAATGCAAAAAAAGAAACTGGTGGAAATTTTATTTTTTTAAAGTGAAATATAGTTATATATTCTGAATCCTTGCCACGTCACGAACAAAAATATGTCAAAAAAAGTCAGCTAAAAAATTTAGTTTTCCCGGAAAAAAATCAAACAGCTGCAATGCAAAAAAAGAAACTGGTGGAAATTTTATTTTTTTAAAGTGAAATATAGTTATATATTCTGAATCCTTGCCACGTCACGAACAAAAATATGTCAAAAAAAGTCAGCTAAAAAATTTAGTTTTCCCGGAAAAAAATCAAACAGCTGCAATGCAAAAAAAGAAACTGGTGGAAATTTTATTTTTTTAAAGTGAAATATAGTTATATATTCTGAATCCTTGCCACGTCACGAACAAAAATATGTCAAAAAAAGTCAGCTAAAAAATTTAGTTTTCCCGGAAAAAAATCAAACAGCTGCAATGCAAAAAAAGAAACTGGTGGAAATTTTATTTTTTTAAAGTGAAATATAGTTATATATTCTGAATCCTTGCCACGTCACGAACAAAAATATGTCAAAAAAAGTCAGCTAAAAAATTTAGTTTTCCCGGAAAAAAATCAAACAGCTGCAATGCAAAAAAAGAAACTGGTGGAAATTTTATTTTTTTAAAGTGAAATATAGTTATATATTCTGAATCCTTGCCACGTCACGAACAAAAATATGTCAAAAAAAGTCAGCTAAAAAATTTAGTTTTCCCGGAAAAAAATCAAACAGCTGCAATGCAAAAAAAGAAACTGGTGGAAATTTTATTTTTTTAAAGTGAAATATAGTTATATATTCTGAATCCTTGCCACGTCACGAACAAAAATATGTCAAAAAAAGTCAGCTAAAAAATTTAGTTTTCCCGGAAAAAAATCAAACAGCTGCAATGCAAAAAAAGAAACTGGTGGAAATTTTATTTTTTTAAAGTGAAATATAGTTATATATTCTGAATCCTTGCCACGTCACGAACAAAAATATGTCAAAAAAAGTCAGCTAAAAAATTTAGTTTTCCCGGAAAAAAATCAAACAGCTGCAATGCAAAAAAAGAAACTGGTGGAAATTTTATTTTTTTAAAGTGAAATATAGTTATATATTCTGAATCCTTGCCACGTCACGAACAAAAATATGTCAAAAAAAGTCAGCTAAAAAATTTAGTTTTCCCGGAAAAAAATCAAACAGCTGCAATGCAAAAAAAGAAACTGGTGGAAATTTTATTTTTTTAAAGTGAAATATAGTTATATATTCTGAATCCTTGCCACGTCACGAACAAAAATATGTCAAAAAAAGTCAGCTAAAAAATTTAGTTTTCCCGGAAAAAAATCAAACAGCTGCAATGCAAAAAAAGAAACTGGTGGAAATTTTATTTTTTTAAAGTGAAATATAGTTATATATTCTGAATCCTTGCCACGTCACGAACAAAAATATGTCAAAAAAAGTCAGCTAAAAAATTTAGTTTTCCCGGAAAAAAATCAAACAGCTGCAATGCAAAAAAAGAAACTGGTGGAAATTTTATTTTTTTAAAGTGAAATATAGTTATATATTCTGAATCCTTGCCACGTCACGAACAAAAATATGTCAAAAAAAGTCAGCTAAAAAATTTAGTTTTCCCGGAAAAAAATCAAACAGCTGCAATGCAAAAAAAGAAACTGGTGGAAATTTTATTTTTTTAAAGTGAAATATAGTTATATATTCTGAATCCTTGCCACGTCACGAACAAAAATATGTCAAAAAAAGTCAGCTAAAAAATTTAGTTTTCCCGGAAAAAAATCAAACAGCTGCAATGCAAAAAAAGAAACTGGTGGAAATTTTATTTTTTTAAAGTGAAATATAGTTATATATTCTGAATCCTTGCCACGTCACGAACAAAAATATGTCAAAAAAAGTCAGCTAAAAAATTTAGTTTTCCCGGAAAAAAATCAAACAGCTGCAATGCAAAAAAAGAAACTGGTGGAAATTTTATTTTTTTAAAGTGAAATATAGTTATATATTCTGAATCCTTGCCACGTCACGAACAAAAATATGTCAAAAAAAGTCAGCTAAAAAATTTAGTTTTCCCGGAAAAAAATCAAACAGCTGCAATGCAAAAAAAGAAACTGGTGGAAATTTTATTTTTTTAAAGTGAAATATAGTTATATATTCTGAATCCTTGCCACGTCACGAACAAAAATATGTCAAAAAAAGTCAGCTAAAAAATTTAGTTTTCCCGGAAAAAAATCAAACAGCTGCAATGCAAAAAAAGAAACTGGTGGAAATTTTATTTTTTTAAAGTGAAATATAGTTATATATTCTGAATCCTTGCCACGTCACGAACAAAAATATGTCAAAAAAAGTCAGCTAAAAAATTTAGTTTTCCCGGAAAAAAATCAAACAGCTGCAATGCAAAAAAAGAAACTGGTGGAAATTTTATTTTTTTAAAGTGAAATATAGTTATATATTCTGAATCCTTGCCACGTCACGAACAAAAATATGTCAAAAAAAGTCAGCTAAAAAATTTAGTTTTCCCGGAAAAAAATCAAACAGCTGCAATGCAAAAAAAGAAACTGGTGGAAATTTTATTTTTTTAAAGTGAAATATAGTTATATATTCTGAATCCTTGCCACGTCACGAACAAAAATATGTCAAAAAAAGTCAGCTAAAAAATTTAGTTTTCCCGGAAAAAAATCAAACAGCTGCAATGCAAAAAAAGAAACTGGTGGAAATTTTATTTTTTTAAAGTGAAATATAGTTATATATTCTGAATCCTTGCCACGTCACGAACAAAAATATGTCAAAAAAAGTCAGCTAAAAAATTTAGTTTTCCCGGAAAAAAATCAAACAGCTGCAATGCAAAAAAAGAAACTGGTGGAAATTTTATTTTTTTAAAGTGAAATATAGTTATATATTCTGAATCCTTGCCACGTCACGAACAAAAATATGTCAAAAAAAGTCAGCTAAAAAATTTAGTTTTCCCGGAAAAAAATCAAACAGCTGCAATGCAAAAAAAGAAACTGGTGGAAATTTTATTTTTTTAAAGTGAAATATAGTTATATATTCTGAATCCTTGCCACGTCACGAACAAAAATATGTCAAAAAAAGTCAGCTAAAAAATTTAGTTTTCCCGGAAAAAAATCAAACAGCTGCAATGCAAAAAAAGAAACTGGTGGAAATTTTATTTTTTTAAAGTGAAATATAGTTATATATTCTGAATCCTTGCCACGTCACGAACAAAAATATGTCAAAAAAAGTCAGCTAAAAAATTTAGTTTTCCCGGAAAAAAATCAAACAGCTGCAATGCAAAAAAAGAAACTGGTGGAAATTTTATTTTTTTAAAGTGAAATATAGTTATATATTCTGAATCCTTGCCACGTCACGAACAAAAATATGTCAAAAAAAGTCAGCTAAAAAATTTAGTTTTCCCGGAAAAAAATCAAACAGCTGCAATGCAAAAAAAGAAACTGGTGGAAATTTTATTTTTTTAAAGTGAAATATAGTTATATATTCTGAATCCTTGCCACGTCACGAACAAAAATATGTCAAAAAAAGTCAGCTAAAAAATTTAGTTTTCCCGGAAAAAAATCAAACAGCTGCAATGCAAAAAAAGAAACTGGTGGAAATTTTATTTTTTTAAAGTGAAATATAGTTATATATTCTGAATCCTTGCCACGTCACGAACAAAAATATGTCAAAAAAAGTCAGCTAAAAAATTTAGTTTTCCCGGAAAAAAATCAAACAGCTGCAATGCAAAAAAAGAAACTGGTGGAAATTTTATTTTTTTAAAGTGAAATATAGTTATATATTCTGAATCCTTGCCACGTCACGAACAAAAATATGTCAAAAAAAGTCAGCTAAAAAATTTAGTTTTCCCGGAAAAAAATCAAACAGCTGCAATGCAAAAAAAGAAACTGGTGGAAATTTTATTTTTTTAAAGTGAAATATAGTTATATATTCTGAATCCTTGCCACGTCACGAACAAAAATATGTCAAAAAAAGTCAGCTAAAAAATTTAGTTTTCCCGGAAAAAAATCAAACAGCTGCAATGCAAAAAAAGAAACTGGTGGAAATTTTATTTTTTTAAAGTGAAATATAGTTATATATTCTGAATCCTTGCCACGTCACGAACAAAAATATGTCAAAAAAAGTCAGCTAAAAAATTTAGTTTTCCCGGAAAAAAATCAAACAGCTGCAATGCAAAAAAAGAAACTGGTGGAAATTTTATTTTTTTAAAGTGAAATATAGTTATATATTCTGAATCCTTGCCACGTCACGAACAAAAATATGTCAAAAAAAGTCAGCTAAAAAATTTAGTTTTCCCGGAAAAAAATCAAACAGCTGCAATGCAAAAAAAGAAACTGGTGGAAATTTTATTTTTTTAAAGTGAAATATAGTTATATATTCTGAATCCTTGCCACGTCACGAACAAAAATATGTCAAAAAAAGTCAGCTAAAAAATTTAGTTTTCCCGGAAAAAAATCAAACAGCTGCAATGCAAAAAAAGAAACTGGTGGAAATTTTATTTTTTTAAAGTGAAATATAGTTATATATTCTGAATCCTTGCCACGTCACGAACAAAAATATGTCAAAAAAAGTCAGCTAAAAAATTTAGTTTTCCCGGAAAAAAATCAAACAGCTGCAATGCAAAAAAAGAAACTGGTGGAAATTTTATTTTTTTAAAGTGAAATATAGTTATATATTCTGAATCCTTGCCACGTCACGAACAAAAATATGTCAAAAAAAGTCAGCTAAAAAATTTAGTTTTCCCGGAAAAAAATCAAACAGCTGCAATGCAAAAAAAGAAACTGGTGGAAATTTTATTTTTTTAAAGTGAAATATAGTTATATATTCTGAATCCTTGCCACGTCACGAACAAAAATATGTCAAAAAAAGTCAGCTAAAAAATTTAGTTTTCCCGGAAAAAAATCAAACAGCTGCAATGCAAAAAAAGAAACTGGTGGAAATTTTATTTTTTTAAAGTGAAATATAGTTATATATTCTGAATCCTTGCCACGTCACGAACAAAAATATGTCAAAAAAAGTCAGCTAAAAAATTTAGTTTTCCCGGAAAAAAATCAAACAGCTGCAATGCAAAAAAAGAAACTGGTGGAAATTTTATTTTTTTAAAGTGAAATATAGTTATATATTCTGAATCCTTGCCACGTCACGAACAAAAATATGTCAAAAAAAGTCAGCTAAAAAATTTAGTTTTCCCGGAAAAAAATCAAACAGCTGCAATGCAAAAAAAGAAACTGGTGGAAATTTTATTTTTTTAAAGTGAAATATAGTTATATATTCTGAATCCTTGCCACGTCACGAACAAAAATATGTCAAAAAAAGTCAGCTAAAAAATTTAGTTTTCCCGGAAAAAAATCAAACAGCTGCAATGCAAAAAAAGAAACTGGTGGAAATTTTATTTTTTTAAAGTGAAATATAGTTATATATTCTGAATCCTTGCCACGTCACGAACAAAAATATGTCAAAAAAAGTCAGCTAAAAAATTTAGTTTTCCCGGAAAAAAATCAAACAGCTGCAATGCAAAAAAAGAAACTGGTGGAAATTTTATTTTTTTAAAGTGAAATATAGTTATATATTCTGAATCCTTGCCACGTCACGAACAAAAATATGTCAAAAAAAGTCAGCTAAAAAATTTAGTTTTCCCGGAAAAAAATCAAACAGCTGCAATGCAAAAAAAGAAACTGGTGGAAATTTTATTTTTTTAAAGTGAAATATAGTTATATATTCTGAATCCTTGCCACGTCACGAACAAAAATATGTCAAAAAAAGTCAGCTAAAAAATTTAGTTTTCCCGGAAAAAAATCAAACAGCTGCAATGCAAAAAAAGAAACTGGTGGAAATTTTATTTTTTTAAAGTGAAATATAGTTATATATTCTGAATCCTTGCCACGTCACGAACAAAAATATGTCAAAAAAAGTCAGCTAAAAAATTTAGTTTTCCCGGAAAAAAATCAAACAGCTGCAATGCAAAAAAAGAAACTGGTGGAAATTTTATTTTTTTAAAGTGAAATATAGTTATATATTCTGAATCCTTGCCACGTCACGAACAAAAATATGTCAAAAAAAGTCAGCTAAAAAATTTAGTTTTCCCGGAAAAAAATCAAACAGCTGCAATGCAAAAAAAGAAACTGGTGGAAATTTTATTTTTTTAAAGTGAAATATAGTTATATATTCTGAATCCTTGCCACGTCACGAACAAAAATATGTCAAAAAAAGTCAGCTAAAAAATTTAGTTTTCCCGGAAAAAAATCAAACAGCTGCAATGCAAAAAAAGAAACTGGTGGAAATTTTATTTTTTTAAAGTGAAATATAGTTATATATTCTGAATCCTTGCCACGTCACGAACAAAAATATGTCAAAAAAAGTCAGCTAAAAAATTTAGTTTTCCCGGAAAAAAATCAAACAGCTGCAATGCAAAAAAAGAAACTGGTGGAAATTTTATTTTTTTAAAGTGAAATATAGTTATATATTCTGAATCCTTGCCACGTCACGAACAAAAATATGTCAAAAAAAGTCAGCTAAAAAATTTAGTTTTCCCGGAAAAAAATCAAACAGCTGCAATGCAAAAAAAGAAACTGGTGGAAATTTTATTTTTTTAAAGTGAAATATAGTTATATATTCTGAATCCTTGCCACGTCACGAACAAAAATATGTCAAAAAAAGTCAGCTAAAAAATTTAGTTTTCCCGGAAAAAAATCAAACAGCTGCAATGCAAAAAAAGAAACTGGTGGAAATTTTATTTTTTTAAAGTGAAATATAGTTATATATTCTGAATCCTTGCCACGTCACGAACAAAAATATGTCAAAAAAAGTCAGCTAAAAAATTTAGTTTTCCCGGAAAAAAATCAAACAGCTGCAATGCAAAAAAAGAAACTGGTGGAAATTTTATTTTTTTAAAGTGAAATATAGTTATATATTCTGAATCCTTGCCACGTCACGAACAAAAATATGTCAAAAAAAGTCAGCTAAAAAATTTAGTTTTCCCGGAAAAAAATCAAACAGCTGCAATGCAAAAAAAGAAACTGGTGGAAATTTTATTTTTTTAAAGTGAAATATAGTTATATATTCTGAATCCTTGCCACGTCACGAACAAAAATATGTCAAAAAAAGTCAGCTAAAAAATTTAGTTTTCCCGGAAAAAAATCAAACAGCTGCAATGCAAAAAAAGAAACTGGTGGAAATTTTATTTTTTTAAAGTGAAATATAGTTATATATTCTGAATCCTTGCCACGTCACGAACAAAAATATGTCAAAAAAAGTCAGCTAAAAAATTTAGTTTTCCCGGAAAAAAATCAAACAGCTGCAATGCAAAAAAAAAAAAAAACTGGTGGAAATTTTATTTTTTTAAAGTGAAATATAGTTATATATTCTGAATCCTTGCCACGTCACGAACAAAAATATGTCAAAAAAAGTCAGCTAAAAAATTTAGTTTTCCCGGAAAAAAATCAAACAGCTGCAATGCAAAAAAAGAAACTGGTGGAAATTTTATTTTTTTAAAGTGAAATATAGTTATATATTCTGAATCCTTGCCACGTCACGAACAAAAATATGTCAAAAAAAGTCAGCTAAAAAATTTAGTTTTCCCGGAAAAAAATCAAACAGCTGCAATGCAAAAAAAGAAACTGGTGGAAATTTTATTTTTTTAAAGTGAAATATAGTTATATATTCTGAATCCTTGCCACGTCACGAACAAAAATATGTCAAAAAAAGTCAGCTAAAAAATTTAGTTTTCCCGGAAAAAAATCAAACAGCTGCAATGCAAAAAAAGAAACTGGTGGAAATTTTATTTTTTTAAAGTGAAATATAGTTATATATTCTGAATCCTTGCCACGTCACGAACAAAAATATGTCAAAAAAAGTCAGCTAAAAAATTTAGTTTTCCCGGAAAAAAATCAAACAGCTGCAATGCAAAAAAAGAAACTGGTGGAAATTTTATTTTTTTAAAGTGAAATATAGTTATATATTCTGAATCCTTGCCACGTCACGAACAAAAATATGTCAAAAAAAGTCAGCTAAAAAATTTAGTTTTCCCGGAAAAAAATCAAACAGCTGCAATGCAAAAAAAGAAACTGGTGGAAATTTTATTTTTTTAAAGTGAAATATAGTTATATATTCTGAATCCTTGCCACGTCACGAACAAAAATATGTCAAAAAAAGTCAGCTAAAAAATTTAGTTTTCCCGGAAAAAAATCAAACAGCTGCAATGCAAAAAAAGAAACTGGTGGAAATTTTATTTTTTTAAAGTGAAATATAGTTATATATTCTGAATCCTTGCCACGTCACGAACAAAAATATGTCAAAAAAAGTCAGCTAAAAAATTTAGTTTTCCCGGAAAAAAATCAAACAGCTGCAATGCAAAAAAAGAAACTGGTGGAAATTTTATTTTTTTAAAGTGAAATATAGTTATATATTCTGAATCCTTGCCACGTCACGAACAAAAATATGTCAAAAAAAGTCAGCTAAAAAATTTAGTTTTCCCGGAAAAAAATCAAACAGCTGCAATGCAAAAAAAGAAACTGGTGGAAATTTTATTTTTTTAAAGTGAAATATAGTTATATATTCTGAATCCTTGCCACGTCACGAACAAAAATATGTCAAAAAAAGTCAGCTAAAAAATTTAGTTTTCCCGGAAAAAAATCAAACAGCTGCAATGCAAAAAAAGAAACTGGTGGAAATTTTATTTTTTTAAAGTGAAATATAGTTATATATTCTGAATCCTTGCCACGTCACGAACAAAAATATGTCAAAAAAAGTCAGCTAAAAAATTTAGTTTTCCCGGAAAAAAATCAAACAGCTGCAATGCAAAAAAAGAAACTGGTGGAAATTTTATTTTTTTAAAGTGAAATATAGTTATATATTCTGAATCCTTGCCACGTCACGAACAAAAATATGTCAAAAAAAGTCAGCTAAAAAATTTAGTTTTCCCGGAAAAAAATCAAACAGCTGCAATGCAAAAAAAGAAACTGGTGGAAATTTTATTTTTTTAAAGTGAAATATAGTTATATATTCTGAATCCTTGCCACGTCACGAACAAAAATATGTCAAAAAAAGTCAGCTAAAAAATTTAGTTTTCCCGGAAAAAAATCAAACAGCTGCAATGCAAAAAAAGAAACTGGTGGAAATTTTATTTTTTTAAAGTGAAATATAGTTATATATTCTGAATCCTTGCCACGTCACGAACAAAAATATGTCAAAAAAAGTCAGCTAAAAAATTTAGTTTTCCCGGAAAAAAATCAAACAGCTGCAATGCAAAAAAAGAAACTGGTGGAAATTTTATTTTTTTAAAGTGAAATATAGTTATATATTCTGAATCCTTGCCACGTCACGAACAAAAATATGTCAAAAAAAGTCAGCTAAAAAATTTAGTTTTCCCGGAAAAAAATCAAACAGCTGCAATGCAAAAAAAGAAACTGGTGGAAATTTTATTTTTTTAAAGTGAAATATAGTTATATATTCTGAATCCTTGCCACGTCACGAACAAAAATATGTCAAAAAAAGTCAGCTAAAAAATTTAGTTTTCCCGGAAAAAAATCAAACAGCTGCAATGCAAAAAAAGAAACTGGTGGAAATTTTATTTTTTTAAAGTGAAATATAGTTATATATTCTGAATCCTTGCCACGTCACGAACAAAAATATGTCAAAAAAAGTCAGCTAAAAAATTTAGTTTTCCCGGAAAAAAATCAAACAGCTGCAATGCAAAAAAAGAAACTGGTGGAAATTTTATTTTTTTAAAGTGAAATATAGTTATATATTCTGAATCCTTGCCACGTCACGAACAAAAATATGTCAAAAAAAGTCAGCTAAAAAATTTAGTTTTCCCGGAAAAAAATCAAACAGCTGCAATGCAAAAAAAGAAACTGGTGGAAATTTTATTTTTTTAAAGTGAAATATAGTTATATATTCTGAATCCTTGCCACGTCACGAACAAAAATATGTCAAAAAAAGTCAGCTAAAAAATTTAGTTTTCCCGGAAAAAAATCAAACAGCTGCAATGCAAAAAAAGAAACTGGTGGAAATTTTATTTTTTTAAAGTGAAATATAGTTATATATTCTGAATCCTTGCCACGTCACGAACAAAAATATGTCAAAAAAAGTCAGCTAAAAAATTTAGTTTTCCCGGAAAAAAATCAAACAGCTGCAATGCAAAAAAAGAAACTGGTGGAAATTTTATTTTTTTAAAGTGAAATATAGTTATATATTCTGAATCCTTGCCACGTCACGAACAAAAATATGTCAAAAAAAGTCAGCTAAAAAATTTAGTTTTCCCGGAAAAAAATCAAACAGCTGCAATGCAAAAAAAGAAACTGGTGGAAATTTTATTTTTTTAAAGTGAAATATAGTTATATATTCTGAATCCTTGCCACGTCACGAACAAAAATATGTCAAAAAAAGTCAGCTAAAAAATTTAGTTTTCCCGGAAAAAAATCAAACAGCTGCAATGCAAAAAAAGAAACTGGTGGAAATTTTATTTTTTTAAAGTGAAATATAGTTATATATTCTGAATCCTTGCCACGTCACGAACAAAAATATGTCAAAAAAAGTCAGCTAAAAAATTTAGTTTTCCCGGAAAAAAATCAAACAGCTGCAATGCAAAAAAAGAAACTGGTGGAAATTTTATTTTTTTAAAGTGAAATATAGTTATATATTCTGAATCCTTGCCACGTCACGAACAAAAATATGTCAAAAAAAGTCAGCTAAAAAATTTAGTTTTCCCGGAAAAAAATCAAACAGCTGCAATGCAAAAAAAGAAACTGGTGGAAATTTTATTTTTTTAAAGTGAAATATAGTTATATATTCTGAATCCTTGCCACGTCACGAACAAAAATATGTCAAAAAAAGTCAGCTAAAAAATTTAGTTTTCCCGGAAAAAAATCAAACAGCTGCAATGCAAAAAAAGAAACTGGTGGAAATTTTATTTTTTTAAAGTGAAATATAGTTATATATTCTGAATCCTTGCCACGTCACGAACAAAAATATGTCAAAAAAAGTCAGCTAAAAAATTTAGTTTTCCCGGAAAAAAATCAAACAGCTGCAATGCAAAAAAAGAAACTGGTGGAAATTTTATTTTTTTAAAGTGAAATATAGTTATATATTCTGAATCCTTGCCACGTCACGAACAAAAATATGTCAAAAAAAGTCAGCTAAAAAATTTAGTTTTCCCGGAAAAAAATCAAACAGCTGCAATGCAAAAAAAGAAACTGGTGGAAATTTTATTTTTTTAAAGTGAAATATAGTTATATATTCTGAATCCTTGCCACGTCACGAACAAAAATATGTCAAAAAAAGTCAGCTAAAAAATTTAGTTTTCCCGGAAAAAAATCAAACAGCTGCAATGCAAAAAAAGAAACTGGTGGAAATTTTATTTTTTTAAAGTGAAATATAGTTATATATTCTGAATCCTTGCCACGTCACGAACAAAAATATGTCAAAAAAAGTCAGCTAAAAAATTTAGTTTTCCCGGAAAAAAATCAAACAGCTGCAATGCAAAAAAAGAAACTGGTGGAAATTTTATTTTTTTAAAGTGAAATATAGTTATATATTCTGAATCCTTGCCACGTCACGAACAAAAATATGTCAAAAAAAGTCAGCTAAAAAATTTAGTTTTCCCGGAAAAAAATCAAACAGCTGCAATGCAAAAAAAGAAACTGGTGGAAATTTTATTTTTTTAAAGTGAAATATAGTTATATATTCTGAATCCTTGCCACGTCACGAACAAAAATATGTCAAAAAAAGTCAGCTAAAAAATTTAGTTTTCCCGGAAAAAAATCAAACAGCTGCAATGCAAAAAAAGAAACTGGTGGAAATTTTATTTTTTTAAAGTGAAATATAGTTATATATTCTGAATCCTTGCCACGTCACGAACAAAAATATGTCAAAAAAAGTCAGCTAAAAAATTTAGTTTTCCCGGAAAAAAATCAAACAGCTGCAATGCAAAAAAAGAAACTGGTGGAAATTTTATTTTTTTAAAGTGAAATATAGTTATATATTCTGAATCCTTGCCACGTCACGAACAAAAATATGTCAAAAAAAGTCAGCTAAAAAATTTAGTTTTCCCGGAAAAAAATCCTGCAATGCAAAAAAAGAAACTGGTGGAAATTTTATTTTTTTAAAGTGAAATATAGTTATATATTCTGAATCCTTGCCACGTCACGAACAAAAATATGTCAAAAAAAGTCAGCTAAAAAATTTAGTTTTCCCGGAAAAAAATCAAACAGCTGCAATGCAAAAAAAGAAACTGGTGGAAATTTTATTTTTTTAAAGTGAAATATAGTTATATATTCTGAATCCTTGCCACGTCACGAACAAAAATATGTCAAAAAAAGTCAGCTAAAAAATTTAGTTTTCCCGGAAAAAAATCAAACAGCTGCAATGCAAAAAAAGAAACTGGTGGAAATTTTATTTTTTTAAAGTGAAATATAGTTATATATTCTGAATCCTTGCCACGTCACGAACAAAAATATGTCAAAAAAAGTCAGCTAAAAAATTTAGTTTTCCCGGAAAAAAATCAAACAGCTGCAATGCAAAAAAAGAAACTGGTGGAAATTTTATTTTTTTAAAGTGAAATATAGTTATATATTCTGAATCCTTGCCACGTCACGAACAAAAATATGTCAAAAAAAGTCAGCTAAAAAATTTAGTTTTCCCGGAAAAAAATCAAACAGCTGCAATGCAAAAAAAGAAACTGGTGGAAATTTTATTTTTTTAAAGTGAAATATAGTTATATATTCTGAATCCTTGCCACGTCACGAACAAAAATATGTCAAAAAAAGTCAGCTAAAAAATTTAGTTTTCCCGGAAAAAAATCAAACAGCTGCAATGCAAAAAAAGAAACTGGTGGAAATTTTATTTTTTTAAAGTGAAATATAGTTATATATTCTGAATCCTTGCCACGTCACGAACAAAAATATGTCAAAAAAAGTCAGCTAAAAAATTTAGTTTTCCCGGAAAAAAATCAAACAGCTGCAATGCAAAAAAAGAAACTGGTGGAAATTTTATTTTTTTAAAGTGAAATATAGTTATATATTCTGAATCCTTGCCACGTCACGAACAAAAATATGTCAAAAAAAGTCAGCTAAAAAATTTAGTTTTCCCGGAAAAAAATCAAACAGCTGCAATGCAAAAAAAGAAACTGGTGGAAATTTTATTTTTTTAAAGTGAAATATAGTTATATATTCTGAATCCTTGCCACGTCACGAACAAAAATATGTCAAAAAAAGTCAGCTAAAAAATTTAGTTTTCCCGGAAAAAAATCAAACAGCTGCAATGCAAAAAAAGAAACTGGTGGAAATTTTATTTTTTTAAAGTGAAATATAGTTATATATTCTGAATCCTTGCCACGTCACGAACAAAAATATGTCAAAAAAAGTCAGCTAAAAAATTTAGTTTTCCCGGAAAAAAATCAAACAGCTGCAATGCAAAAAAAGAAACTGGTGGAAATTTTATTTTTTTAAAGTGAAATATAGTTATATATTCTGAATCCTTGCCACGTCACGAACAAAAATATGTCAAAAAAAGTCAGCTAAAAAATTTAGTTTTCCCGGAAAAAAATCAAACAGCTGCAATGCAAAAAAAGAAACTGGTGGAAATTTTATTTTTTTAAAGTGAAATATAGTTATATATTCTGAATCCTTGCCACGTCACGAACAAAAATATGTCAAAAAAAGTCAGCTAAAAAATTTAGTTTTCCCGGAAAAAAATCAAACAGCTGCAATGCAAAAAAAGAAACTGGTGGAAATTTTATTTTTTTAAAGTGAAATATAGTTATATATTCTGAATCCTTGCCACGTCACGAACAAAAATATGTCAAAAAAAGTCAGCTAAAAAATTTAGTTTTCCCGGAAAAAAATCAAACAGCTGCAATGCAAAAAAAGAAACTGGTGGAAATTTTATTTTTTTAAAGTGAAATATAGTTATATATTCTGAATCCTTGCCACGTCACGAACAAAAATATGTCAAAAAAAGTCAGCTAAAAAATTTAGTTTTCCCGGAAAAAAATCAAACAGCTGCAATGCAAAAAAAGAAACTGGTGGAAATTTTATTTTTTTAAAGTGAAATATAGTTATATATTCTGAATCCTTGCCACGTCACGAACAAAAATATGTCAAAAAAAGTCAGCTAAAAAATTTAGTTTTCCCGGAAAAAAATCAAACAGCTGCAATGCAAAAAAAGAAACTGGTGGAAATTTTATTTTTTTAAAGTGAAATATAGTTATATATTCTGAATCCTTGCCACGTCACGAACAAAAATATGTCAAAAAAAGTCAGCTAAAAAATTTAGTTTTCCCGGAAAAAAATCAAACAGCTGCAATGCAAAAAAAGAAACTGGTGGAAATTTTATTTTTTTAAAGTGAAATATAGTTATATATTCTGAATCCTTGCCACGTCACGAACAAAAATATGTCAAAAAAAGTCAGCTAAAAAATTTAGTTTTCCCGGAAAAAAATCAAACAGCTGCAATGCAAAAAAAGAAACTGGTGGAAATTTTATTTTTTTAAAGTGAAATATAGTTATATATTCTGAATCCTTGCCACGTCACGAACAAAAATATGTCAAAAAAAGTCAGCTAAAAAATTTAGTTTTCCCGGAAAAAAATCAAACAGCTGCAATGCAAAAAAAGAAACTGGTGGAAATTTTATTTTTTTAAAGTGAAATATAGTTATATATTCTGAATCCTTGCCACGTCACGAACAAAAATATGTCAAAAAAAGTCAGCTAAAAAATTTAGTTTTCCCGGAAAAAAATCAAACAGCTGCAATGCAAAAAAAGAAACTGGTGGAAATTTTATTTTTTTAAAGTGAAATATAGTTATATATTCTGAATCCTTGCCACGTCACGAACAAAAATATGTCAAAAAAAGTCAGCTAAAAAATTTAGTTTTCCCGGAAAAAAATCAAACAGCTGCAATGCAAAAAAAGAAACTGGTGGAAATTTTATTTTTTTAAAGTGAAATATAGTTATATATTCTGAATCCTTGCCACGTCACGAACAAAAATATGTCAAAAAAAGTCAGCTAAAAAATTTAGTTTTCCCGGAAAAAAATCAAACAGCTGCAATGCAAAAAAAGAAACTGGTGGAAATTTTATTTTTTTAAAGTGAAATATAGTTATATATTCTGAATCCTTGCCACGTCACGAACAAAAATATGTCAAAAAAAGTCAGCTAAAAAATTTAGTTTTCCCGGAAAAAAATCAAACAGCTGCAATGCAAAAAAAGAAACTGGTGGAAATTTTATTTTTTTAAAGTGAAATATAGTTATATATTCTGAATCCTTGCCACGTCACGAACAAAAATATGTCAAAAAAAGTCAGCTAAAAAATTTAGTTTTCCCGGAAAAAAATCAAACAGCTGCAATGCAAAAAAAGAAACTGGTGGAAATTTTATTTTTTTAAAGTGAAATATAGTTATATATTCTGAATCCTTGCCACGTCACGAACAAAAATATGTCAAAAAAAGTCAGCTAAAAAATTTAGTTTTCCCGGAAAAAAATCAAACAGCTGCAATGCAAAAAAAGAAACTGGTGGAAATTTTATTTTTTTAAAGTGAAATATAGTTATATATTCTGAATCCTTGCCACGTCACGAACAAAAATATGTCAAAAAAAGTCAGCTAAAAAATTTAGTTTTCCCGGAAAAAAATCAAACAGCTGCAATGCAAAAAAAGAAACTGGTGGAAATTTTATTTTTTTAAAGTGAAATATAGTTATATATTCTGAATCCTTGCCACGTCACGAACAAAAATATGTCAAAAAAAGTCAGCTAAAAAATTTAGTTTTCCCGGAAAAAAATCAAACAGCTGCAATGCAAAAAAAGAAACTGGTGGAAATTTTATTTTTTTAAAGTGAAATATAGTTATATATTCTGAATCCTTGCCACGTCACGAACAAAAATATGTCAAAAAAAGTCAGCTAAAAAATTTAGTTTTCCCGGAAAAAAATCAAACAGCTGCAATGCAAAAAAAGAAACTGGTGGAAATTTTATTTTTTTAAAGTGAAATATAGTTATATATTCTGAATCCTTGCCACGTCACGAACAAAAATATGTCAAAAAAAGTCAGCTAAAAAATTTAGTTTTCCCGGAAAAAAATCAAACAGCTGCAATGCAAAAAAAGAAACTGGTGGAAATTTTATTTTTTTAAAGTGAAATATAGTTATATATTCTGAATCCTTGCCACGTCACGAACAAAAATATGTCAAAAAAAGTCAGCTAAAAAATTTAGTTTTCCCGGAAAAAAATCAAACAGCTGCAATGCAAAAAAAGAAACTGGTGGAAATTTTATTTTTTTAAAGTGAAATATAGTTATATATTCTGAATCCTTGCCACGTCACGAACAAAAATATGTCAAAAAAAGTCAGCTAAAAAATTTAGTTTTCCCGGAAAAAAATCAAACAGCTGCAATGCAAAAAAAGAAACTGGTGGAAATTTTATTTTTTTAAAGTGAAATATAGTTATATATTCTGAATCCTTGCCACGTCACGAACAAAAATATGTCAAAAAAAGTCAGCTAAAAAATTTAGTTTTCCCGGAAAAAAATCAAACAGCTGCAATGCAAAAAAAGAAACTGGTGGAAATTTTATTTTTTTAAAGTGAAATATAGTTATATATTCTGAATCCTTGCCACGTCACGAACAAAAATATGTCAAAAAAAGTCAGCTAAAAAATTTAGTTTTCCCGGAAAAAAATCAAACAGCTGCAATGCAAAAAAAGAAACTGGTGGAAATTTTATTTTTTTAAAGTGAAATATAGTTATATATTCTGAATCCTTGCCACGTCACGAACAAAAATATGTCAAAAAAAGTCAGCTAAAAAATTTAGTTTTCCCGGAAAAAAATCAAACAGCTGCAATGCAAAAAAAGAAACTGGTGGAAATTTTATTTTTTTAAAGTGAAATATAGTTATATATTCTGAATCCTTGCCACGTCACGAACAAAAATATGTCAAAAAAAGTCAGCTAAAAAATTTAGTTTTCCCGGAAAAAAATCAAACAGCTGCAATGCAAAAAAAGAAACTGGTGGAAATTTTATTTTTTTAAAGTGAAATATAGTTATATATTCTGAATCCTTGCCACGTCACGAACAAAAATATGTCAAAAAAAGTCAGCTAAAAAATTTAGTTTTCCCGGAAAAAAATCAAACAGCTGCAATGCAAAAAAAGAAACTGGTGGAAATTTTATTTTTTTAAAGTGAAATATAGTTATATATTCTGAATCCTTGCCACGTCACGAACAAAAATATGTCAAAAAAAGTCAGCTAAAAAATTTAGTTTTCCCGGAAAAAAATCAAACAGCTGCAATGCAAAAAAAGAAACTGGTGGAAATTTTATTTTTTTAAAGTGAAATATAGTTATATATTCTGAATCCTTGCCACGTCACGAACAAAAATATGTCAAAAAAAGTCAGCTAAAAAATTTAGTTTTCCCGGAAAAAAATCAAACAGCTGCAATGCAAAAAAAGAAACTGGTGGAAATTTTATTTTTTTAAAGTGAAATATAGTTATATATTCTGAATCCTTGCCACGTCACGAACAAAAATATGTCAAAAAAAGTCAGCTAAAAAATTTAGTTTTCCCGGAAAAAAATCAAACAGCTGCAATGCAAAAAAAGAAACTGGTGGAAATTTTATTTTTTTAAAGTGAAATATAGTTATATATTCTGAATCCTTGCCACGTCACGAACAAAAATATGTCAAAAAAAGTCAGCTAAAAAATTTAGTTTTCCCGGAAAAAAATCAAACAGCTGCAATGCAAAAAAAGAAACTGGTGGAAATTTTATTTTTTTAAAGTGAAATATAGTTATATATTCTGAATCCTTGCCACGTCACGAACAAAAATATGTCAAAAAAAGTCAGCTAAAAAATTTAGTTTTCCCGGAAAAAAATCAAACAGCTGCAATGCAAAAAAAGAAACTGGTGGAAATTTTATTTTTTTAAAGTGAAATATAGTTATATATTCTGAATCCTTGCCACGTCACGAACAAAAATATGTCAAAAAAAGTCAGCTAAAAAATTTAGTTTTCCCGGAAAAAAATCAAACAGCTGCAATGCAAAAAAAGAAACTGGTGGAAATTTTATTTTTTTAAAGTGAAATATAGTTATATATTCTGAATCCTTGCCACGTCACGAACAAAAATATGTCAAAAAAAGTCAGCTAAAAAATTTAGTTTTCCCGGAAAAAAATCAAACAGCTGCAATGCAAAAAAAGAAACTGGTGGAAATTTTATTTTTTTAAAGTGAAATATAGTTATATATTCTGAATCCTTGCCACGTCACGAACAAAAATATGTCAAAAAAAGTCAGCTAAAAAATTTAGTTTTCCCGGAAAAAAATCAAACAGCTGCAATGCAAAAAAAGAAACTGGTGGAAATTTTATTTTTTTAAAGTGAAATATAGTTATATATTCTGAATCCTTGCCACGTCACGAACAAAAATATGTCAAAAAAAGTCAGCTAAAAAATTTAGTTTTCCCGGAAAAAAATCAAACAGCTGCAATGCAAAAAAAGAAACTGGTGGAAATTTTATTTTTTTAAAGTGAAATATAGTTATATATTCTGAATCCTTGCCACGTCACGAACAAAAATATGTCAAAAAAAGTCAGCTAAAAAATTTAGTTTTCCCGGAAAAAAATCAAACAGCTGCAATGCAAAAAAAGAAACTGGTGGAAATTTTATTTTTTTAAAGTGAAATATAGTTATATATTCTGAATCCTTGCCACGTCACGAACAAAAATATGTCAAAAAAAGTCAGCTAAAAAATTTAGTTTTCCCGGAAAAAAATCAAACAGCTGCAATGCAAAAAAAGAAACTGGTGGAAATTTTATTTTTTTAAAGTGAAATATAGTTATATATTCTGAATCCTTGCCACGTCACGAACAAAAATATGTCAAAAAAAGTCAGCTAAAAAATTTAGTTTTCCCGGAAAAAAATCAAACAGCTGCAATGCAAAAAAAGAAACTGGTGGAAATTTTATTTTTTTAAAGTGAAATATAGTTATATATTCTGAATCCTTGCCACGTCACGAACAAAAATATGTCAAAAAAAGTCAGCTAAAAAATTTAGTTTTCCCGGAAAAAAATCAAACAGCTGCAATGCAAAAAAAGAAACTGGTGGAAATTTTATTTTTTTAAAGTGAAATATAGTTATATATTCTGAATCCTTGCCACGTCACGAACAAAAATATGTCAAAAAAAGTCAGCTAAAAAATTTAGTTTTCCCGGAAAAAAATCAAACAGCTGCAATGCAAAAAAAGAAACTGGTGGAAATTTTATTTTTTTAAAGTGAAATATAGTTATATATTCTGAATCCTTGCCACGTCACGAACAAAAATATGTCAAAAAAAGTCAGCTAAAAAATTTAGTTTTCCCGGAAAAAAATCAAACAGCTGCAATGCAAAAAAAGAAACTGGTGGAAATTTTATTTTTTTAAAGTGAAATATAGTTATATATTCTGAATCCTTGCCACGTCACGAACAAAAATATGTCAAAAAAAGTCAGCTAAAAAATTTAGTTTTCCCGGAAAAAAATCAAACAGCTGCAATGCAAAAAAAGAAACTGGTGGAAATTTTATTTTTTTAAAGTGAAATATAGTTATATATTCTGAATCCTTGCCACGTCACGAACAAAAATATGTCAAAAAAAGTCAGCTAAAAAATTTAGTTTTCCCGGAAAAAAATCAAACAGCTGCAATGCAAAAAAAGAAACTGGTGGAAATTTTATTTTTTTAAAGTGAAATATAGTTATATATTCTGAATCCTTGCCACGTCACGAACAAAAATATGTCAAAAAAAGTCAGCTAAAAAATTTAGTTTTCCCGGAAAAAAATCAAACAGCTGCAATGCAAAAAAAGAAACTGGTGGAAATTTTATTTTTTTAAAGTGAAATATAGTTATATATTCTGAATCCTTGCCACGTCACGAACAAAAATATGTCAAAAAAAGTCAGCTAAAAAATTTAGTTTTCCCGGAAAAAAATCAAACAGCTGCAATGCAAAAAAAGAAACTGGTGGAAATTTTATTTTTTTAAAGTGAAATATAGTTATATATTCTGAATCCTTGCCACGTCACGAACAAAAATATGTCAAAAAAAGTCAGCTAAAAAATTTAGTTTTCCCGGAAAAAAATCAAACAGCTGCAATGCAAAAAAAGAAACTGGTGGAAATTTTATTTTTTTAAAGTGAAATATAGTTATATATTCTGAATCCTTGCCACGTCACGAACAAAAATATGTCAAAAAAAGTCAGCTAAAAAATTTAGTTTTCCCGGAAAAAAATCAAACAGCTGCAATGCAAAAAAAGAAACTGGTGGAAATTTTATTTTTTTAAAGTGAAATATAGTTATATATTCTGAATCCTTGCCACGTCACGAACAAAAATATGTCAAAAAAAGTCAGCTAAAAAATTTAGTTTTCCCGGAAAAAAATCAAACAGCTGCAATGCAAAAAAAGAAACTGGTGGAAATTTTATTTTTTTAAAGTGAAATATAGTTATATATTCTGAATCCTTGCCACGTCACGAACAAAAATATGTCAAAAAAAGTCAGCTAAAAAATTTAGTTTTCCCGGAAAAAAATCAAACAGCTGCAATGCAAAAAAAGAAACTGGTGGAAATTTTATTTTTTTAAAGTGAAATATAGTTATATATTCTGAATCCTTGCCACGTCACGAACAAAAATATGTCAAAAAAAGTCAGCTAAAAAATTTAGTTTTCCCGGAAAAAAATCAAACAGCTGCAATGCAAAAAAAGAAACTGGTGGAAATTTTATTTTTTTAAAGTGAAATATAGTTATATATTCTGAATCCTTGCCACGTCACGAACAAAAATATGTCAAAAAAAGTCAGCTAAAAAATTTAGTTTTCCCGGAAAAAAATCAAACAGCTGCAATGCAAAAAAAGAAACTGGTGGAAATTTTATTTTTTTAAAGTGAAATATAGTTATATATTCTGAATCCTTGCCACGTCACGAACAAAAATATGTCAAAAAAAGTCAGCTAAAAAATTTAGTTTTCCCGGAAAAAAATCAAACAGCTGCAATGCAAAAAAAGAAACTGGTGGAAATTTTATTTTTTTAAAGTGAAATATAGTTATATATTCTGAATCCTTGCCACGTCACGAACAAAAATATGTCAAAAAAAGTCAGCTAAAAAATTTAGTTTTCCCGGAAAAAAATCAAACAGCTGCAATGCAAAAAAAGAAACTGGTGGAAATTTTATTTTTTTAAAGTGAAATATAGTTATATATTCTGAATCCTTGCCACGTCACGAACAAAAATATGTCAAAAAAAGTCAGCTAAAAAATTTAGTTTTCCCGGAAAAAAATCAAACAGCTGCAATGCAAAAAAAGAAACTGGTGGAAATTTTATTTTTTTAAAGTGAAATATAGTTATATATTCTGAATCCTTGCCACGTCACGAACAAAAATATGTCAAAAAAGTCAGCTAAAAAATTTAGTTTTCCCGGAAAAAAATCAAACAGCTGCAATGCAAAAAAAGAAACTGGTGGAAATTTTATTTTTTTAAAGTGAAATATAGTTATATATTCTGAATCCTTGCCACGTCACGAACAAAAATATGTCAAAAAAAGTCAGCTAAAAAATTTAGTTTTCCCGGAAAAAAATCAAACAGCTGCAATGCAAAAAAAGAAACTGGTGGAAATTTTATTTTTTTAAAGTGAAATATAGTTATATATTCTGAATCCTTGCCACGTCACGAACAAAAATATGTCAAAAAAGTCAGCTAAAAAATTTAGTTTTCCCGGAAAAAAATCAAACAGCTGCAATGCAAAAAAAGAAACTGGTGGAAATTTTATTTTTTTAAAGTGAAATATAGTTATATATTCTGAATCCTTGCCACGTCACGAACAAAAATATGTCAAAAAAAGTCAGCTAAAAAATTTAGTTTTCCCGGAAAAAAATCAAACAGCTGCAATGCAAAAAAAGAAACTGGTGGAAATTTTATTTTTTTAAAGTGAAATATAGTTATATATTCTGAATCCTTGCCACGTCACGAACAAAAATATGTCAAAAAAAGTCAGCTAAAAAATTTAGTTTTCCCGGAAAAAAATCAAACAGCTGCAATGCAAAAAAAGAAACTGGTGGAAATTTTATTTTTTTAAAGTGAAATATAGTTATATATTCTGAATCCTTGCCACGTCACGAACAAAAATATGTCAAAAAAAGTCAGCTAAAAAATTTAGTTTTCCCGGAAAAAAATCAAACAGCTGCAATGCAAAAAAAGAAACTGGTGGAAATTTTATTTTTTTAAAGTGAAATATAGTTATATATTCTGAATCCTTGCCACGTCACGAACAAAAATATGTCAAAAAAAGTCAGCTAAAAAATTTAGTTTTCCCGGAAAAAAATCAAACAGCTGCAATGCAAAAAAAGAAACTGGTGGAAATTTTATTTTTTTAAAGTGAAATACAGTTATATATTCTGAATCCTTGCCACGTCACGAACAAAAATATGTCAAAAAAAGTCAGCTAAAAAATTTAGTTTTCCCGGAAAAAAATCAAACAGCTGCAATGCAAAAAAAGAAACTGGTGGAAATTTTATTTTTTTAAAGTGAAATATAGTTATATATTCTGAATCCTTGCCACGTCACGAACAAAAATATGTCAAAAAAAGTCAGCTAAAAAATTTAGTTTTCCCGGAAAAAAATCAAACAGCTGCAATGCAAAAAAAGAAACTGGTGGAAATTTTATTTTTTTAAAGTGAAATATAGTTATATATTCTGAATCCTTGCCACGTCACGAACAAAAATATGTCAAAAAAAGTCAGCTAAAAAATTTAGTTTTCCCGGAAAAAAATCAAACAGCTGCAATGCAAAAAAAGAAACTGGTGGAAATTTTATTTTTTTAAAGTGAAATATAGTTATATATTCTGAATCCTTGCCACGTCACGAACAAAAATATGTCAAAAAAAGTCAGCTAAAAAATTTAGTTTTCCCGGAAAAAAATCAAACAGCTGCAATGCAAAAAAAGAAACTGGTGGAAATTTTATTTTTTTAAAGTGAAATATAGTTATATATTCTGAATCCTTGCCACGTCACGAACAAAAATATGTCAAAAAAAGTCAGCTAAAAAATTTAGTTTTCCCGGAAAAAAATCAAACAGCTGCAATGCAAAAAAAGAAACTGGTGGAAATTTTATTTTTTTTAAAGTGAAATATAGTTATATATTCTGAATCCTTGCCACGTCACGAACAAAAATATGTCAAAAAAAGTCAGCTAAAAAATTTAGTTTTCCCGGAAAAAAATCAAACAGCTGCAATGCAAAAAAAGAAACTGGTGGAAATTTTATTTTTTTAAAGTGAAATATAGTTATATATTCTGAATCCTTGCCACGTCACGAACAAAAATATGTCAAAAAAAGTCAGCTAAAAAATTTAGTTTTCCCGGAAAAAAATCAAACAGCTGCAATGCAAAAAAAGAAACTGGTGGAAATTTTATTTTTTTAAAGTGAAATATAGTTATATATTCTGAATCCTTGCCACGTCACGAACAAAAATATGTCAAAAAAAGTCAGCTAAAAAATTTAGTTTTCCCGGAAAAAAATCAAACAGCTGCAATGCAAAAAAAGAAACTGGTGGAAATTTTATTTTTTTAAAGTGAAATATAGTTATATATTCTGAATCCTTGCCACGTCACGAACAAAAATATGTCAAAAAATGTCAGCTAAAAAATTTAGTTTTCCCGGAAAAAAATCAAACAGCTGCAATGCAAAAAAAGAAACTGGTGGAAATTTTATTTTTTTAAAGTGAAATATAGTTATATATTCTGAATCCTTGCCACGTCACGAACAAAAATATGTCAAAAAAAGTCAGCTAAAAAATTTAGTTTTCCCGGAAAAAAATCAAACAGCTGCAATGCAAAAAAAGAAACTGGTGGAAATTTTATTTTTTTTAAAGTGAAATATAGTTATATATTCTGAATCCTTGCCACGTCACGAACAAAAATATGTCAAAAAAAGTCAGCTAAAAAATTTAGTTTTCCCGGAAAAAAATCAAACAGCTGCAATGCAAAAAAAGAAACTGGTGGAAATTTTATTTTTTTAAAGTGAAATATAGTTATATATTCTGAATCCTTGCCACGTCACGAACAAAAATATGTCAAAAAAAGTCAGCTAAAAAATTTAGTTTTCCCGGAAAAAAATCAAACAGCTGCAATGCAAAAAAAGAAACTGGTGGAAATTTTATTTTTTTAAAGTGAAATATAGTTATATATTCTGAATCCTTGCCACGTCACGAACAAAAAATATGTCAAAAAAAGTCAGCTAAAAAATTTAGTTTTCCCGGAAAAAAATCAAACAGCTGCAATGCAAAAAAAGAAACTGGTGGAAATTTTATTTTTTTAAAGTGAAATATAGTTATATATTCTGAATCCTTGCCACGTCACGAACAAAAATATGTCAAAAAAAGTCAGCTAAAAAATTTAGTTTTCCCGGAAAAAAATCAAACAGCTGCAATGCAAAAAAAGAAACTGGTGGAAATTTTATTTTTTAAAGTGAAATATAGTTATATATTCTGAATCCTTGCCACGTCACGAACAAAAATATGTCAAAAAAAGTCAGCTAAAAAATTTAGTTTTCCCGGAAAAAAATCAAACAGCTGCAATGCAAAAAGAGAAACTGGTGGAAATTTTATTTTTTTAAAGTGAAATATAGTTATATATTCTGAATCCTTGCCACGTCACGAACAAAAATATGTCAAAAAAAGTCAGCTAAAAAATTTAGTTTTCCCGGAAAAAAATCAAACAGCTGCAATGCAAAAAGAGAAACTGGTGGAAATTTTATTTTTTTAAAGTGAAATATAGTTATATATTCTGAATCCTTGCCACGTCACGAACAAAAATATGTCAAAAAAAGTCAGCTAAAAAATTTAGTTTTCCCGGAAAAAAATCAAACAGCTGCAATGCAAAAAAAGAAACTGGTGGAAATTTTATTTTTTTAAAGTGAAATATAGTTATATATTCTGAATCCTTGCCACGTCACGAACAAAAATATGTCAAAAAAAGTCAGCTAAAAAATTTAGTTTTCCCGGAAAAAAATCAAACAGCTGCAATGCAAAAAAAGAAACTGGTGGAAATTTTATTTTTTTAAAGTGAAATATAGTTTTATATTCTGAATCCTTGCCACGTCACGAACAAAAATATGTCAAAAAAAGTCAGCTAAAAAATTTAGTTTTCCCGGAAAAAAATCAAACAGCTGCAGTGCAAAAAAAGAAACTGGTGGAAATTTTATTTTTTTAAAGTGAAATATAGTTATATATTCTGAATCCTTGCCACGTCACGAACAAAAATATGTCAAAAAAAGGCAGCTAAAAAATTTAGTTTTCCCGGAAAAAAATCAAACAGCTGCAATGCAAAAAAAGAAACTGGTGGAAATTTTATTTTTTTAAAGTGAAATATAGTTATATATTCTGAATCCTTGCCACGTCACGAACAAAAATATGTCAAAAAAGGCAGCTAAAAAATTTAGTTTTCCCGGAAAAAAATCAAACAGCTGCAATGCAAAAAAAGAAACTGGTGGAAATTTTATTTTTTTAAAGTGAAATATAGTTATATATTCTGAATCCTTGCCACGTCACGAACAAAAATATGTCAAAAAAAGGCAGCTAAAAAATTTAGTTTTCCCGGAAAAAAATCAGACAGCTGCAATGCAAAAAAAGAAACTGGTGGAAATTTTATTTTTTTAAAGTGAAATATAGTTATATATTCTGAATCCTTGCCACATCACGAACAAAAATATGTCAAAAAAAGTCAGCTAAAAAATTTAGTTTTCCCGGAAAAAAATCAAACAGCTGCAATGCAAAAAAAGAAACTGGTGGAAATTTTATTTTTTTAAAGTGAAATATAGTTATATATTCTGAATCCTTGCCACGTCACGAACAAAAATATGTCAAAAAAAGTCAGCTAAAAAATTTAGTTTTCCCGGAAAAAAATCAAACAGCTGCAATGCAAAAAAAGAAACTGGTGGAAATTTTGTTTCTTTAAAGTGAAATATAGTTATATATTCTGAATCCTTGCCACGTCACGAACAAAAATATGTCAAAAAAAGTCAGCTAAAAAATTTAGTTCTCCAGGAAAAAAATCAAACAGCTGCAATGCAAAGAAAGAAACTGGTGGAAATTTTATTTTTTTAAAGTGAAATATAGTTATATATTCTGAATCCTTGCCACGTCACGAACAAAAATATGTCAAAAAAAGTCAGCTAAAAAATTTAGTTTTCCAGGAAAAAAATCAAACAGCTGCAATGCAAAAAAAGAAACTGGTGGAAATTTTATTTTTTTAAAGTGAAATATAGTTATATATTCTGAATCCTTGCCACGTCACGAACAAAAATATGTCAAAAAAAGTCAGCTAAAAAATTTAGTTTTCCCGGAAAAAAAATCAAACAGCTGCAATGCAAAAAAAGAAACTGGTGGAAATTTTATTTTTTTAAAGTGAAATATAGTTATATATTCTGAATCCTTGCCACGTCACGAACAAAAATATGTCAAAAAAAGTCAGCTAAAAAATTTAGTTTTCCCGGAAAAAAATCAAACAGCTGCAATGCAAAAAAAGAAACTGGTGGAAATTTTATTTTTTTAAAGTGAAATATAGTTATATATTCTGAATCCTTGCCACGTCACGAACAAAAATATGTCAAAAAAAGTCAGCTAAAAAATTTAGTTTTCCCGGAAAAAAATCAAACAGCTGCAATGCAAAAAAAGAAACTGGTGGAAATTTTATTTTTTTAAAGTGAAATATAGTTATATATTCTGAATCCTTGCCACGTCACGAACAAAAATATGTCAAAAAAAGTCAGCTAAAAAATTTAGTTTTCCCGGAAAAAAATCAAACAGCTGCAATGCAAAAAAAGAAACTGGTGGAAATTTTATTTTTTTAAAGTGAAATATAGTTATATATTCTGAATCCTTGCCACGTCACGAACAAAAATATGTCAAAAAAAGTCAGCTAAAAATTTAGTTTTCCCGGAAAAAAATCAAACAGCTGCAATGCAAAAAAAGAAACTGGTGGAAATTTTATTTTTTTAAAGTGAAATATAGTTATATATTCTGAATCCTTGCCACGTCAAGTGAAATATAGTTATATATTCTGAATCCAGCCACAGAAACAATCTAACAACCAACTAGCAAACCAACCCTACCAGGCAGCCAACAAACCAAACCCTATCACCCACGAAGCCACCCACAAAGCCAGCCAGCCAGCCAACCTATCAACCAACCAACCAAACAACTAACTAGACAGCCAGTCAACCAACCAACCAACTTACCCACCCACACACCAACCGACAAACCAGCCACTCACCAGTCATCCAGACAACCAACCAGCCACCCACCCAGCCAGCCAACCAACCAACCAACCAACCAGCCACCCAACCAGCCAGCCAACCAACCTTCCAACTAACCTGCCAGCTAGACACCACAACAATCAAACACCAACCAGCCAACCAACCCTGCCAGGCAGCCAAAAAACCAAAACCTACCACCCGCTCATCAACCAAGCCACCCACCCAGCCAGCCATCCTATAAACAAAACAATTAACCATTCTACCAACCAACTAACTAGAGAGCCAGCCAACCAAACAGCTAACATACCCACCCACACACCAACCGAAAAACCAGCTACTCACCAAACATCCAAACGACCAACCAACCACCTAACCAGATAGCCAACCAACCAACCATCCAACCAGCCATCCAGCCAGCCAGCAAACCAACCAACTAGCCTGCCAGCCAGCCACCGAAACAATCTAACAACCAACCAGCAAACCAACACATCAGGCAGCCAACAAACCACCCGGCATACCACCCGCTCACCCACGAAGCCACCCACAAAGCCAGCCAGCCAGCCAACCTATGAACCAACCAACCAAACAAATAACTAGACAGCCAGACAACCAACCAGCCAACTTAACCACCCACACACCAACCGACAAACCAGCCACTCACCAAACATCCAAACGACCAATAAACCACACAACCAGCCAGCCAATCAACCACCCAACCTGCCAGCCAGCCAGCCAGCCAATCAACCACCCAACCTGCCAGCCAGCCAGCCAACCAACCAAATAACCTGCCAGCCAGCCACCGAAACACTCTAACAACCAACCAGCCAACCTACCATGCCAGGCAGCCAACAAACCAAACCCCACCACCCGCTGACCCACCAAGTCACTTACCCACCCAGCGAGCCCGCCAGCCAACCTATCAACCAACCAATTAACCAACCAACCAACTAACTAGACAGCCAGCCAACTTACCCACCGACACACCAACCGAAAAACCAGCCTTTCACAAAACATCCCAACGACCAACCAACCACCCATCCAGCCAAACAACCAACCAACCAACCAACCAACCAAGAACCCAGCCAGCCAACCAGCCAACCAACCAACTAACCTGCCAGCCAGTCAACGAAGCAATCTAACAACCAATCCGGCAAGGCAGCCAACCAACCTATAACCAACCAATTAACCAACCAAACAACTAACTAAAAAGCCAGCCAACCAACCAGCCACCTTACCCACCCACACAACAACCCACAAACCAGCCACTCACCAATCATCCAGACAACCAACCAACGACCCAACCAGACAGCAAACCAACCAACCAACCACCCAACCAGCCAGCCAGCCAGCCAGCCACCCAGCCAGCCAACCAACCAACTAACCTGCCAGACAGCCACCGAAACAATCTAACAACCAACCAGCAAACCAACCCTCCCAGGCAGCCATTCAACCTATCAACCCACCAATTAACCAACCAACCAACCAACCAACTAGACAGCCAGCCAACCAACCAGCCAACTTACCCACCCACACACAAACCGACAAACCAGCCACTCACCAATCATCCGGACAACCAAGCAACCACCCAACCAGCCAGCTAACCAACCAACCAACCACACAACCAGTCAGCTAACCAACCAACCAACCACCCAGCCAGCCAGCCAGCCAGCCAGCCAACCAACCAACTAACCTGCCAGACATTCACCGAAACAATCTAACAACCAACCAGCCAACCAAACCTGACAGGCAGCCAACAAACCAAACCCTACAACCCGCTCACCCACCAAGCCACACACCCAGCCAGCCAGCCAACCTATCAACCGAACAATTAACCAACCAACCAACCAACTAACTAGACAGCCAGCCATCTTACCCACCCACACACAAACCGACAAGCCAGCCACTCACAAAACATCCAAACAACCAACCAACCACCCAACCAGCCAACCAACCAACTAACCTGCCAGCCAGCCACCGAAACAATCTAACAACCAACCAGTCAACCAACCCTGCCATTCAGATAACAAACCAAACCATACCACCCGCTCACCCAGCCAGCCAGCCAGCCAACCAACAAATTAACCAACCAACCAACCAACTAATCACCTAACTAGAGAGCCAGCCAACCAACCAGCCAACTAACCCACCCACACACCAACCGACAAACCAGCCACTCACCAATCATCCAAACAACCAACCAACCAACCACCCAACCAGCCAGCCAACCTATCAACCAACCAATTAACCAACCAACCAACTAACTAGACAGCCAGTCAATCAACCAGCCAATTCACCCACCCACACACCAACCGACAAACGAGCCACTCACCAAACATTTAAACGACCAACCAAACACCTAACGAGCCAACCAACCAACCAACCACACAACCAGCCAGCCAGCCAGCCAAACAACTAACCTGCCAGCCAGCCCCCGAAACAATCTAACAATCAACCAGCCACCCAACCCTGCCAGGCAGCCAACAAACCAAACCCTGCCACCCGCTCACCCACCAAGTCACCCACCCACCCAGCCAGCCAGCCAGCCAACCTATCAACCAAAATTAACCAACCAACCAACCAGCCAACTTACCCACCCATACACCAAAAGACAAACCAGCCACTCACCAATCATCTAAACAACCAACCAATAACCCTACCAGTTAGCCAACCAACCAAACAACCACCCAACAAGCCAGCCAGCCAACCAACCAACTAACCTGCCAGCCAGCCACCGAAACAATCTAACAACCAACCATTCAACCAACAGTGCCAGGCAGCCAACAAACCAAACCATATTACACGCTCACCCACCAAGCAACCCACCCAACCAGCGAGCAGGCAACCAACCAATTAACCAACCAACCAAACAACTAACTAGACAGCCAGCCAATTAACCAGCCAACTTACCCACCCACACACCAACCGAAAAACCAGCCACTCACCAATCATCCAAAAAACCAACCAACCAACCAGCCAGCCAACCTATCAACCAACCAATTAACCAACCAACCAACCAACTAACTAGACAGCCGGCCAAACAACCAGCCAACTTACCCACCCACACACCAACCGACAAACCACCCAGTCACCAAGCATCCAAACGAACATTAAACCACACAACCAGCCAGCCAACTAACCACCCGACCTGCCAGCCAGCCAACCAACCAACCATCTAACCTGTCAGCCAGCCACCGAAACAAGCTAACAACCAACCAGGCAGCCAACAAACCAAACCCTACCACCCGCTCACCCACCAAGTCACTTACCCACCCAGCCAGCCCGCCAGCCAACCTATCAACCAACCAATTAACCAACCAACCAACAAAACAGCCAACTTACCCACCCACACACCAAAAGACAAACCAGCCATTCACCACTCATCCAAAACACCAACTAACCACCCAACCAGCCAGCCAACCAACCAAACAACCACCCAACCAGCCAGCCAGCCAACCAACCAACTAATCTGCCAGCCAGCCACCGAAACAATCTAACAACCCACCAGCCAACCAACCCTACCAGGCATATAACAAACCAAACCCTACCGCCCGCTCACCCACCAAGTCACTTACCCAGCCAGCCCGCCAGCCAACCTATCAACCAACCTATTAACCAACCAACCAACCAACCAGTCAACTTACCCACCCACACACCAAAAGACAAACCAGCCACTCAACACTCGTACAAACAACCAACCAACCACCCAACCAGCCAGCCAACCAACCAAACAACCACCCAACCAGCCAGCCATCCAGCCAACCAACCAACTAACCTGCCAGCCAGCCACCGAAACAATCTAACAACAAACCAGCCAACCAACCTTGCCAGGCAGCCAACAAACCAAACCATACCACCCGCTCACCCACCAAGCCACCCACCCGCCCAGCCAGCCAGCCAACCTATCAACCAACCAACCAACCAACTAACTAGAGAGCCAGCCAACTTACACACCCACACACCAACCGAAAAACCAGCCACTCACCAAACATCCAAACGACCAACCAACCACCCAACCAGATAGCCAATCAACCAACCAACCAACCAACCACCCAACCAGCCAGCCAGCAAGCAAACCAACCAACTAACCTGCCAGCCAGCCACCGAAACAATCTAACAACCAACTAGCAAACCAACCCTACCAGGCAGCCAACAAACCAAACCCTACCACCCACGGAGCCACCCACAAAGCCAGCCAGCCAGCCAACCTATCAACCAACCAACCAAACAACTAACTAGACAGCCAGTCAACCAACCAGCCAACTTACCCACCCACACACCAAACGACAAACCAGCCACTCACCAATCATCCAGACAACCAACCACCCACCCACCCAGCCAGCCAGCCAACCAACCAACCAACCAACCAACCAGCCACCCAACCAGCCAGCCAACCAACCTTCCAACTAACCTGCCAGCTAGACACCACAACAATCAAACACCAACCAGCCAACCAACCCTGCCAGGCAGCCAAAAAACCAAACTCTACCACCCGCTCATCAACCAAGCCACCCACCCGGCCAGCCATCCTATAAACAAAACAATTAACCATTCTACCAACCAACTAACTAGAGAGCCAGCCAACCAAACAGCTAACTTACCCACCCACACACCAACCGAAAAACCAGCTACTCACCAAACATCCAAACGACCAACCAACCACCCAACCAGATAGCCAACCAACCAACCATCCAACCAGCCAGCCAGCCAGCCAGCCAGCAAACCAACCAACTAGCCTGCCAGCCAGCCACCGAAACAATCTAACAACCAACCAGCAAACCAACCCTGTCAGGCAGCCAACAAACCACCCGGCATACCACCCGCTCACCCACGAAGCCACCCACAAAGCCAGCCAGCCAGCCAACCAACCAGCCAACTTAACCACCCACACACCAACCGACAAACCAGCCACTCACCAAACATCCAAACGACCAATAAACCACACAACCAGCCAGCCAATCAACCACCCAACCTGCCAGCCAGCCAGCCAATCAACCACCCAACCTGCCAGACAGCCAGCCAACCAACCAACTAACCTGCCAGCCAGCCACCGAAACACTCTAACAACCAACCAGCCAACCAACCATGCCAGGCAGCCAACAAACCAAACCCCACCACCCGCTCACCCACCAAGTCACTTACCCACCCAGCGAGCCCGCCAGCCAACCTATCAACCAACCAATTAACCAACCAACCAACTAACTAGACAGCCAGCCAACTTACCCACCGACACACCAACCAGCCTTTCACCAAACATCCCAACGACCAACCAACCACCCATCCAGCCAACCAACCAACCAACCAACCAACCAACCAAGAACCCAGCCAGCCAACCAGCCAACCAACCAACTAACCTGCCAGCCAGTCAACGAAGCAATCTAACAACCAACCCGGCAAGGCAGCCAACCAACCTATCAACCAACCAATTAACCAACTAAACAACTAACTAGAAAGCCAGCCAACCAACCAGCCACCTTACCCACCCACACAACAACCCACAAACCAGCCACTCACCAATCATCCAGACAACCAACCAACGACCCAACCAGACAGCAAACCAACCAACCAACCACCCAACCAGCCAGCCAGCCAGCCAGCCAGCCACCCAGCCAGCCAACCAACCAACTAACCTGCCAGACAGCCACCGAAACAATCTAACAACCAACCAGCAAACCAACCCTCCCAGGCAGCCATTCAACCTATCAACCCACCAATTAACCAACCAACCAACCAACCAACTAGACAGCCAGCCAACCAACCAGCCAACTTACCCACCCACACACAAACCGACAAACCAGCCACTCACCAATCATCCGGACAACCAAGCAACCACCCAACCAGCCAGCTAACCAACCAACAAACCACACAACCAGTCAGCTAACCAACCAACCAACCACCCAGCCAGCCAGCCAGCCAGCCAGCCAGCCAACCAACCAACTAACCTGCCAGACATTCACCGAAACAATCTAACAACCAACCAGCCAACCAAACCTGACAGGCAGCCAACAAACCAAACCCTACAACCCGCTCACCCACCAAGCCACACACCCAGCCAGCCAGCCAACCTATCAACCGACCAATTAACCAACCAACCAACCAACTAACTAGACAGCCAGCCAACTAACCAGCCAACTTACCCACCCACACACAAACCGACAAACCAGCCACTCACAAAACATCCAAACAACCAACCAACCACCCAACCAGCCAACCAACCAACTAACCTGCCAGCCAGCCACCGAAACAATCTAACAACCAGTCAACCAACCCTGCCAGGCAGATAACAAACCAAACCATACCACCCGCTCACCCAGCCAGCCAGCCAGCCAGCCAGCCAACCAACAAATTAACCAACCAACCAACCAACCAACCAACCAACCAACTAATCATCTAACTAGAGAGCCAGCCAACCAACCAGCCAACTTACCCACCCACACACCAACCGACAAACCAGCCACTAACAAAAACATCCAGACAACCAACCAACTACCCAACCAGCCAGCCAACCAACTAACCAACCACCCAACCAGCCTGCCAGCCAGCCAACCAACCAACTAACCTGCCAGATAGCCACCGAAGCAATCTAACAACCAACCAGCCAACCAACCCTCCCAGGCAGCCATTCAACCTATCAACCCACCAATTAACCATCCAACCAACCAACCAATTAATTAGACAGCCAGCCAACCAACCAGCCAACATACCCACCCACACACCAACCGACAAACCAGCCACTCACCAAACATCCAAACAACCATCCAGTCACACAACGAGCCAGCCAACCAACCAACCAACCAACCACCCAACCAGCCAGCCAACCAACCAACCACTTAACCTGCCAGCCAGCCACCGAAACAATCTAAGAACAAACCAGCCATCCAACCCTGCCAGGCAGCCAACAAGCCAAACCCTACCACCTGCTCACCCGCCAAGCCATCCACCTAGCCAGCCAACATATCAACCAACCAATTTACCAACCAACCAACCAACTTACCAACCAACTAACTAGACAGCCAGCCAACCAACCAACCAACCAACCAACCAACCAACCAACTTACACACCCACTCACCAACAGACAAACCAGCCACTCACCAAACATCCAAACGACCATTCAGTCACACAACGAGCCAGCCAACCAACCAACCACCCAACCAGCCAGCCAACCAACCAAGCAACTAACCTGCCAGCCAGCCACTGAAACAATCTAACAACCAACCAGACAACCAACACTGCCAGGCAGCCGACAAACCAAACCCTGCCAACCAGCCAGCCAACCTATCAACCAACCAATTAACCAACCAACCAACCAGTTAACTAGAGAGCCAGCCAACCAACCAGCCAACTTACCCACCCACACACAAACCGACAAACCAGCCACTCACAAAACATCCAAACAACCAACCAACCACCCAACCAGCGAGCCAACCAACCAACCAACCAACCACCCAAGCAGCCAGCCAGCCAACCAGCCAGCCAGCCAGCCATACAGCCAGCCAACCAGCCAGCCATCCAGCCAGCCAACCAGCCAGCCATCCAGCCAGCCATCCAGCCAGCCAACCAACCAACTAACCTGCCAGCCAGCCACCGAAACAATCTAACAACCAACCAGCCAACCAACCTTGCCAGGCAGCCAAGAAACCAAACCATACCACCCGCTCACCCACCAAGTCACCCACCCAGCCAGCCTATCAACCAACCAATTAACCAATCAACCAACCAACTAGACAGCCGGCCAACCAACCAACCAACTTACCCTCCCACACACCAACCGACAAACCAGCCACCCAACCAACCAACTTACCCTCCCACACACCAACCGACAAACCAGCCACTCACCAAACATCCGAACGGCCATCCAACCACCCAACCAGCCAGCCAGCCAACCAACCAACCAACCAACCAACCAACCAACCAACCACCCACCCAACCAGCCAGCTAGCCAGCCAAAAATGCCAAATGCTGCAATTATAAATTCAGAATAAAGATCCTCAGCAAAATCGTTATTGTTGCAGCTATGTCTAACACAGTTGGTGCATAATATTGAGCCCTTCATTCCACTTTCAGACTTAACATTCACTATATCCAATGAACCCCTCAAAGGAAGCACAAGATTTGAGGCGCAGAAAGTGTTCTAGAGTAGAAGGCTTGGCTGTTGCAATAGGAGGCAGATTATATTTCTGTGGTGCCTTCAATGTACCCATCAGAAATGACACTATCTTTCCCATACTTAAAACTGACCTATACACTGCATTGCCGGCATATTTCCTTGAAACTTGCAGATCATTACCAAAAAATATGATCGAGCAGGTATCTTCCATCTATTACATATGAGGCAGTGAGAAGCAAAGGATAATTATGTATGTGGCAAAATAAAAATTTTGAAATAAGCAGTACAAATGGTAGGTGAACCTCTCCTCTGTCTTGGGGCAAGAGATAGTAGTAGTAGACCTGGTAGTTCTGCTATACAGCATGATTAAAAACAAATCAATGAAAGCCTACCTAGGATGTTATCTTAAAACGCGTTGTACTCAAAACTTGAAAATGTCCACTTACATCCCTTTGCATCTCACTGCCCCATACATGACACCAGCTGTTCGTTCTGTGATGGTGGATGAATCTTTTGCATCAGATAATAGCACTTTAACGATACAGGATTTCTTTTCTTCTGAAACCAGATTTATCGAATACTCATTGAGGATCAGCGCATAACTCGTACTAGAAGTTTTTAGCAATTTGTTTTCCCATCTTAACTGTTCATATCATTCGGTGTAAATGATGGTTTGGGCTTACACATCTTTACAGATAGGAACTAATATCGTTACAGAGGCTAAAGACGTAACTGCTTACCTCCTTCACAAAGAAATGCCTCCAAGTTGTTTGTCTTCAATATCCTTTAATATTAATACCCCAACGTTAAAGCCCTAGTCACAACTCGCCTTATCTTCAACAAACCGACCAGTATCAGCGAGCAAAACCACTACCAACTTGAGTCAATACACGTAGAGAGGGAAGAAACTTCTGGTGGCTTTAGAAACGGATTGTGATCTCCAAACTGGGAGACATCAAAGTGTGAATATTAAGCATTCTACTGTTGTATTGCTCATTGCTCTCATCAAGACTTGTTCTATCGTTGAATCACTACAAGTTCTGGACCACCCGGACGGACCCGAACTCCGTCGATGAAGTAATTAAGGGCCAGATTGTCTCTCACTTCTACAGGGCAGTCACAGAAAGCCAGATGAGACAGTTTCTCAACGTCCGCTGCTTGCTCCGGTTTTCTGGAAACGGGACTTCAACTGCAGACGGCTGAAATCTTTCTGGCACTTCTCACCGAAGCAAAACTCCAACGCAGATGTAAGGGCGGCGAAATCCAGACGCTGGCTGTGGGGAAGAATCTGTAGAATATCTGCTGCGTCACCTGTCAGGGATGCTGCAAGATGACACCTTTGGTAACCGAGTCCCATCCATTTGCTTCGGAAACTGTCTGGAACTGGGTCTTATGAACTTGCCATGAAAACTTGCCGTCAAATGTGGCGAGCTTAATTGAAGGTCGTGTAGCTGAATGTACAAAGTCAGAAGAACTGCTTCCAGACATCGCCAATTTCCTCTCTAAGTCTTTAATTTTGTCCTCCACGTGCTTTTCAACGGTGGCAATACGGTTTCGTACGGGATTGAATCTTTCGTCAAATTTTACTTCGATTTTGTTTTGCACTGCGATAAATCGGCCTTCAACAGCCTCAAATTTTCTTTCAACAGCGTCAACTCGATGCTCTATGTTATTAAATTTATTTTCCATCATAGTCTTTACCGAATTAAGGTCGTTTTTAATTTCTTCTTGGTTAGAAGCTTGCTCATTTTTCAGCATCGCTAAATCACTTTTCAATTGTTCTTGATTGGCCGCCAGTTCATTTTCCAGTTGTTCTTGATTAAAAGTCATGTCATTTTTTAATTGTTCTTGATTTGCCGTAAAACTTGCAGTCAAATCACTTTTCAATTGTACTTGATTTGCAGTCAAATCACTTTTTAATTGTACTTGATTTTCAGTCAAATCACTTTTTAATTGTACTTGATTTGCAGTCAAATCACTTTTCAATTCTTCTTGATTTGCAGTCAAATCACTTTTCAATTCGTCTTGATTTACAGTCAAATCAGTTTTTTCTGAGTTGATTGCTTCCAATAATTTGTTTATCTGTTCCTCCATTGCACGCGTTATGACCATAAATATAAAATCTGAATTCAAAGTCTTTGTGAAAAAATGTCCAAGGTCACACGTATTCCAAGAAAATCCAGAAGAAGCCCCTCGTTGGGTAGCAATAAATACGAGTGCGGTGCAGCTTTAAACTTTCTTTAAAAGACGCCACAGTTCTTGAGAAAACACAGAAGATTTATTTACAGCTATGTACAAGAAATGCAGTTACAACTGCTAAATCAATCATCAGCAATTATGCAAATATCAATTTAACACCGTAAGCACAACGGTCACTCACGTATTTACTTTCAAATACACAAAAACACAGCGAAAAAAAAGGCTAGTACACACAGAGCTAAATACATGCTCTCAGCCCAACGGCTCAGGCCAGTCTGACTTTGAACCTGCCGTAATGCTATTTATAAACCTCGAAAAGGACTCCTCAAAATTCCACAAGATTCCCGAAGTTTCCTTCATTTTCTTTTTATTCATTCACAAACCTTATCATTCAGAAATGAAGGGAGCATATACTTCATTTGGATGTAAAAGAGTTCAGGAACTTTTAGAACTCTTTTACTGTGAGGCAAACGGATAGATTTCAATGAAAGATATCCATTGAATGAAACCCTTGCAGTCGTTCCTCTGTTAATAGTTTTCTCTAGTATGTAAATAGTTTCTTGTATATTAATTACAAGAAACTATTTACAGGTTACGTTACTACAATAATTTTTAGATGAAAAATAATGGAATAAACGCCAAATTTAGCCCGATTACAAAAAATTAATCACAAAAATAATTCATATTTACAAAATTTGTAGCAATATGCACTAATATATAGCATAAATTTCAGTACAAATTAGTAGAATAAATGATAATTTGATTTATTTTTTGGAGCATGAAATGAGTGATCCCAAACAAAAATATAGTCGTCCAAAAATTATTTACGCTCTCAAAAATTATAGCCCAGATAACAGGCAAGGCCGTCACAGATCTGTCCAGAGGTGAACGCAGATCTCCCCTCCCCACTGCCTACCTCCTCTCGCATTGACCCTAGTGTTGTAAAATGTAAGCTTTGGTCTTTGTAGGAAAAGAAACAAAACAAAAAGAGAGCTACTTGCAAATCGTAATTTTTTTGAATTAAATTTTCTGTATTACTGAAAGTACTTCAAGTAAAAATAAAAACAAATATCTTGAATTATTCCTGCCAACCTGCCATAAATTTCTCCTTTCCTTCCGACCTTGGTTGGGAGGGAATAGAGGAACGACTGCAAGGGTTTCATTCAATGGATATCTTTCATTGAAATCTATCCGTTTGCCTCACAGTAAAAGAGTTCTAAAAGTTCCTGAGTGGCAAGGAGTAGCGGTTATCTCCCCTCATCCCCCCTCTTGCTCCTCCGTACACCCTCAAATTCCAACCAGTTATCTCAAAAAATCAACTTACTGCACACGTAACGCGTACATTCAGCCAGAAGTACGTCCATTGCTTAATCCGGATCCGTCTCCACTACTATAACACAACGAATCAAGCAATTGGTTCTTCCGGATATGTAAACACCTAGAACTTGTTAAATCTACTTTGATTTGCTCCTTCGGATCGATCCGCAGCGCGGATACGGATTTGTTGCCAACAAAATTAAAGTTTCTATCAAGCGCGCAGCATTTTCATTGGTACCGTTGCCATCCAAAAAATCTGCTCGGATCTGCGTTTCTTAACCTCGGATTTGTGGATCGATCAATCTTTTCTCGGATCGTATCCACGGATCCGTATCCGAGTCCGACGAGACATCTCGATCGGAAACGAAAAAGTTTATGGCGCCATAGACAAAAACGAATGGCGCCAGTTAGTCTACTTAAAGGCGGAAAGCGCCAAATGCATTTTCCATGGAGGAAAACACGTTTTTTATTTTTAATTTTCTTTTCCTTTTCTTTCAGGCGGGTTCCCTTCGCCCGATGCCTCCGTTTTCCCTTCTATTTGTCCCCTCCCTAGGGTCGCTCCGCGCAGTCGCGACCCTAGGGAGGGGACAAATAGAAGGGAAAACGGAGGCATCGGGCGAAGGGAACCCGTCTATTTCTGTACTTTCTTGCGCTGAACAAAAAGCCCACGTGGTCTAACGTTACTGACCGGTACTGTAGCGTGTCTAAACGTGTCCCGGTAGACTAGCCATTGGTCAGTTGACATTCCCACGTGGTCTAACGTTACTGACCGGTACTGTAGCGTGTCCCGGTAGACTAGCCATTGGTCAGTTGACATTCCCACGTGGTCTAACGTTACTGACCGGTACTGTAGCGTGTCTAAACGTGTCCCGGTAGACTAGCCATTGGTCAGTTGACATTCCCACGTGGTCTAACGTTACTGACCGGTACTGTAGCGTGTCTAAACGTGTCCCGGTAGACTAGCCATTGGTCAGTTGACATTCCCACGTGGTCTAACGTTACTGACCGGTACTGTAGCGTGTCCCGGTAGACTAGCCATTGGTCAGTTGACATTCCCACGTGGTCTAACGTTACTGACCGGTACTGTAGCGTGTCTAAACGTGTCCCGGTAGACTAGCCATTGGTCAGTTGACATTCCCACGTGGTCTAACGTTACTGACCGGTACTGTAGCGTGTCTAAACGTGTCCCGGTAGACTAGCCATTGGTCAGTTGACATTCCCACGTGGTCTAACGTTACTGACCGGTACTGTAGCGTGTCTAAACGTGTCCCGGTAGACTAGCCATTGGTCAGTTGACATTCCCACGTGGTCTAACGTTACTGACCGGTACTGTAGCGTGTCCCGGTAGACTAGCCATTGGTCAGTTGACATTCCCACGTGGTCTAACGTTACTGACCGGTACTGTAGCGTGTCCCGGTAGACTAGCCATTGGTCAGTTGACATTCCCACGTGGTCTAACGTTACTGACCGGTACTGTAGCGTGTCTAAACGTGTCCCGGTAGACTAGCCATTGGTCAGTTGACATTCCCACGTGGTCTAACGTTACTGACCGGTACTGTAGCGTGTCCCGGTAGACTAGCCATTGGTCAGTTGACATTCCCACGTGGTCTAACGTTACTGACCGGTACTGTAGCGTGTCTAAACGTGTCCCGGTAGACTAGCCATTGGTCAGTTGACATTCCCACGTGGTCTAACGTTACTGACCGGTACTGTAGCGTGTCTAAACGTGTCCCGGTAGACTAGCCATTGGTCAGTTGACATTCCCACGTGGTCTAACGTTACTGACCGGTACTGTAGCGTGTCCCGGTAGACTAGCCATTGGTCAGTTGACATTCCCACGTGGTCTAACGTTACTGACCGGTACTGTAGCGTGTCTAAACGTGTCCCGGTAGACTAGCCATTGGTCAGTTGACATTCCCACGTGGTCTAACGTTACTGACCGGTACTGTAGCGTGTCTAAACGTGTCCCGGTAGACTAGCCATTGGTCAGTTGACATTCCCACGTGGTCTAACGTTACTGACCGGTACTGTAGCGTGTCCCGGTAGACTAGCCATTGGTCAGTTGACATTCCCACGTGGTCTAACGTTACTGACCGGTACTGTAGCGTGTCTAAACGTGTCCCGGTAGACTAGCCATTGGTCAGTTGACATTCCCACGTGGTCTAACGTTACTGACCGGTACTGTAGCGTGTCTAAACGTGTCCCGGTAGACTAGCCATTGGTCAGTTGACATTCCCACGTGGTCTAACGTTACTGACCGGTACTGTAGCGTGTCCCGGTAGACTAGCCATTGGTCAGTTGACATTCCCACGTGGTCTAACGTTACTGACCGGTACTGTAGCGTGTCTAAACGTGTCCCGGTAGACTAGCCATTGGTCAGTTGACATTCCCACGTGGTCTAACGTTACTGACCGGTACTGTAGCGTGTCTAAACGTGTCCCGGTAGACTAGCCATTGGTCAGTTGACATTCCCACGTGGTCTAACGTTACTGACCGGTACTGTAGCGTGTCTAAACGTGTCCCGGTAGACTAGCCATTGGTCAGTTGACATTCCCACGTGGTCTAACGTTACTGACCGGTACTGTAGCGTGTCCCGGTAGACTAGCCATTGGTCAGTTGACATTCCCACGTGGTCTAACGTTACTGACCGGTACTGTAGCGTGTCCCGGTAGACTAGCCATTGGTCAGTTGACATTCCCACGTGGTCTAACGTTACTGACCGGTACTGTAGCGTGTCTAAACGTGTCCCGGTAGACTAGCCATTGGTCAGTTGACATTCCCACGTGGTCTAACGTTACTGACCGGTACTGTAGCGTGTCCCGGTAGACTAGCCATTGGTCAGTTGACATTCCCACGTGGTCTAACGTTACTGACCGGTACTGTAGCGTGTCTAAACGTGTCCCGGTAGACTAGCCATTGGTCAGTTGACATTCCCACGTGGTCTAACGTTACTGACCGGTACTGTAGCGTGTCTAAACGTGTCCCGGTAGACTAGCCATTGGTCAGTTGACATTCCCACGTGGTCTAACGTTACTGACCGGTACTGTAGCGTGTCCCGGTAGACTAGCCATTGGTCAGTTGACATTCCCACGTGGTCTAACGTTACTGACCGGTACTGTAGCGTGTCTAAACGTGTCCCGGTAGACTAGCCATTGGTCAGTTGACATTCCCACGTGGTCTAACGTTACTGACCGGTACTGTAGCGTGTCTAAACGTGTCCCGGTAGACTAGCCATTGGTCAGTTGACATTCCCACGTGGTCTAACGTTACTGACCGGTACTGTAGCGTGTCCCGGTAGACTAGCCATTGGTCAGTTGACATTCCCACGTGGTCTAACGTTACTGACCGGTACTGTAGCGTGTCTAAACGTGTCCCGGTAGACTAGCCATTGGTCAGTTGACATTCCCACGTGGTCTAACGTTACTGACCGGTACTGTAGCGTGTCTAAACGTGTCCCGGTAGACTAGCCATTGGTCAGTTGACATTCCCACGTGGTCTAACGTTACTGACCGGTACTGTAGCGTGTCCCGGTAGACTAGCCATTGGTCAGTTGACATTCCCACGTGGTCTAACGTTACTGACCGGTACTGTAGCGTGTCTAAACGTGTCCCGGTAGACTAGCCATTGGTCAGTTGACATTCCCACGTGGTCTAACGTTACTGACCGGTACTGTAGCGTGTCTAAACGTGTCCCGGTAGACTAGCCATTGGTCAGTTGACATTCCCACGTGGTCTAACGTTACTGACCGGTACTGTAGCGTGTCTAAACGTGTCCCGGTAGACTAGCCATTGGTCAGTTGACATTCCCACGTGGTCTAACGTTACTGACCGGTACTGTAGCGTGTCCCGGTAGACTAGCCATTGGTCAGTTGACATTCCCACGTGGTCTAACGTTACTGACCGGTACTGTAGCGTGTCCCGGTAGACTAGCCATTGGTCAGTTGACATTCCCACGTGGTCTAACGTTACTGACCGGTACTGTAGCGTGTCTAAACGTGTCCCGGTAGACTAGCCATTGGTCAGTTGACATTCCCACGTGGTCTAACGTTACTGACCGGTACTGTAGCGTGTCCCGGTAGACTAGCCATTGGTCAGTTGACATTCCCACGTGGTCTAACGTTACTGACCGGTACTGTAGCGTGTCTAAACGTGTCCCGGTAGACTAGCCATTGGTCAGTTGACATTCCCACGTGGTCTAACGTTACTGACCGGTACTGTAGCGTGTCTAAACGTGTCCCGGTAGACTAGCCATTGGTCAGTTGACATTCCCACGTGGTCTAACGTTACTGACCGGTACTGTAGCGTGTCCCGGTAGACTAGCCATTGGTCAGTTGACATTCCCACGTGGTCTAACGTTACTGACCGGTACTGTAGCGTGTCTAAACGTGTCCCGGTAGACTAGCCATTGGTCAGTTGACATTCCCACGTGGTCTAACGTTACTGACCGGTACTGTAGCGTGTCTAAACGTGTCCCGGTAGACTAGCCATTGGTCAGTTGACATTCCCACGTGGTCTAACGTTACTGACCGGTACTGTAGCGTGTCCCGGTAGACTAGCCATTGGTCAGTTGACATTCCCACGTGGTCTAACGTTACTGACCGGTACTGTAGCGTGTCTAAACGTGTCCCGGTAGACTAGCCATTGGTCAGTTGACATTCCCACGTGGTCTAACGTTACTGACCGGTACTGTAGCGTGTCTAAACGTGTCCCGGTAGACTAGCCATTGGTCAGTTGACATTCCCACGTGGTCTAACGTTACTGACCGGTACTGTAGCGTGTCCCGGTAGACTAGCCATTGGTCAGTTGACATTCCCACGTGGTCTAACGTTACTGACCGGTACTGTAGCGTGTCTAAACGTGTCCCGGTAGACTAGCCATTGGTCAGTTGACATTCCCACGTGGTCTAACGTTACTGACCGGTACTGTAGCGTGTCTAAACGTGTCCCGGTAGACTAGCCATTGGTCAGTTGACATTCCCACGTGGTCTAACGTTACTGACCGGTACTGTAGCGTGTCTAAACGTGTCCCGGTAGACTAGCCATTGGTCAGTTGACATTCCCACGTGGTCTAACGTTACTGACCGGTACTGTAGCGTGTCCCGGTAGACTAGCCATTGGTCAGTTGACATTCCCACGTGGTCTAACGTTACTGACCGGTACTGTAGCGTGTCCCGGTAGACTAGCCATTGGTCAGTTGACATTCCCACGTGGTCTAACGTTACTGACCGGTACTGTAGCGTGTCTAAACGTGTCCCGGTAGACTAGCCATTGGTCAGTTGACATTCCCACGTGGTCTAACGTTACTGACCGGTACTGTAGCGTGTCCCGGTAGACTAGCCATTGGTCAGTTGACATTCCCACGTGGTCTAACGTTACTGACCGGTACTGTAGCGTGTCTAAACGTGTCCCGGTAGACTAGCCATTGGTCAGTTGACATTCCCACGTGGTCTAACGTTACTGACCGGTACTGTAGCGTGTCTAAACGTGTCCCGGTAGACTAGCCATTGGTCAGTTGACATTCCCACGTGGTCTAACGTTACTGACCGGTACTGTAGCGTGTCCCGGTAGACTAGCCATTGGTCAGTTGACATTCCCACGTGGTCTAACGTTACTGACCGGTACTGTAGCGTGTCTAAACGTGTCCCGGTAGACTAGCCATTGGTCAGTTGACATTCCCACGTGGTCTAACGTTACTGACCGGTACTGTAGCGTGTCTAAACGTGTCCCGGTAGACTAGCCATTGGTCAGTTGACATTCCCACGTGGTCTAACGTTACTGACCGGTACTGTAGCGTGTCCCGGTAGACTAGCCATTGGTCAGTTGACATTCCCACGTGGTCTAACGTTACTGACCGGTACTGTAGCGTGTCTAAACGTGTCCCGGTAGACTAGCCATTGGTCAGTTGACATTCCCACGTGGTCTAACGTTACTGACCGGTACTGTAGCGTGTCTAAACGTGTCCCGGTAGACTAGCCATTGGTCAGTTGACATTCCCACGTGGTCTAACGTTACTGACCGGTACTGTAGCGTGTCCCGGTAGACTAGCCATTGGTCAGTTGACATTCCCACGTGGTCTAACGTTACTGACCGGTACTGTAGCGTGTCTAAACGTGTCCCGGTAGACTAGCCATTGGTCAGTTGACATTCCCACGTGGTCTAACGTTACTGACCGGTACTGTAGCGTGTCTAAACGTGTCCCGGTAGACTAGCCATTGGTCAGTTGACATTCCCACGTGGTCTAACGTTACTGACCGGTACTGTAGCGTGTCTAAACGTGTCCCGGTAGACTAGCCATTGGTCAGTTGACATTCCCACGTGGTCTAACGTTACTGACCGGTACTGTAGCGTGTCCCGGTAGACTAGCCATTGGTCAGTTGACATTCCCACGTGGTCTAACGTTACTGACCGGTACTGTAGCGTGTCCCGGTAGACTAGCCATTGGTCAGTTGACATTCCCACGTGGTCTAACGTTACTGACCGGTACTGTAGCGTGTCTAAACGTGTCCCGGTAGACTAGCCATTGGTCAGTTGACATTCCCACGTGGTCTAACGTTACTGACCGGTACTGTAGCGTGTCCCGGTAGACTAGCCATTGGTCAGTTGACATTCCCACGTGGTCTAACGTTACTGACCGGTACTGTAGCGTGTCTAAACGTGTCCCGGTAGACTAGCCATTGGTCAGTTGACATTCCCACGTGGTCTAACGTTACTGACCGGTACTGTAGCGTGTCTAAACGTGTCCCGGTAGACTAGCCATTGGTCAGTTGACATTCCCACGTGGTCTAACGTTACTGACCGGTACTGTAGCGTGTCCCGGTAGACTAGCCATTGGTCAGTTGACATTCCCACGTGGTCTAACGTTACTGACCGGTACTGTAGCGTGTCTAAACGTGTCCCGGTAGACTAGCCATTGGTCAGTTGACATTCCCACGTGGTCTAACGTTACTGACCGGTACTGTAGCGTGTCTAAACGTGTCCCGGTAGACTAGCCATTGGTCAGTTGACATTCCCACGTGGTCTAACGTTACTGACCGGTACTGTAGCGTGTCTAAACGTGTCCCGGTAGACTAGCCATTGGTCAGTTGACATTCCCACGTGGTCTAACGTTACTGACCGGTACTGTAGCGTGTCCCGGTAGACTAGCCATTGGTCAGTGACATTCCCACGTGGTCTAACGTTACTGACCGGTACTGTAGCGTGTCCCGGTAGACTAGCCATTGGTCAGTTGACATTCCCACGTGGTCTAACGTTACTGACCGGTACTGTAGCGTGTCTAAACGTGTCCCGGTAGACTAGCCATTGGTCAGTTGACATTCCCACGTGGTCTAACGTTACTGACCGGTACTGTAGCGTGTCCCGGTAGACTAGCCATTGGTCAGTTGACATTCCCACGTGGTCTAACGTTACTGACCGGTACTGTAGCGTGTCTAAACGTGTCCCGGTAGACTAGCCATTGGTCAGTTGACATTCCCACGTGGTCTAACGTTACTGACCGGTACTGTAGCGTGTCCCGGTAGACTAGCCATTGGTCAGTTGACATTCCCACGTGGTCTAACGTTACTGACCGGTACTGTAGCGTGTCTAAACGTGTCCCGGTAGACTAGCCATTGGTCAGTTGACATTCCCACGTGGTCTAACGTTACTGACCGGTACTGTAGCGTGTCTAAACGTGTCCCGGTAGACTAGCCATTGGTCAGTTGACATTCCCACGTGGTCTAACGTTACTGACCGGTACTGTAGCGTGTCCCGGTAGACTAGCCATTGGTCAGTTGACATTCCCACGTGGTCTAACGTTACTGACCGGTACTGTAGCGTGTCTAAACGTGTCCCGGTAGACTAGCCATTGGTCAGTTGACATTCCCACGTGGTCTAACGTTACTGACCGGTACTGTAGCGTGTCTAAACGTGTCCCGGTAGACTAGCCATTGGTCAGTTGACATTCCCACGTGGTCTAACGTTACTGACCGGTACTGTAGCGTGTCCCGGTAGACTAGCCATTGGTCAGTTGACATTCCCACGTGGTCTAACGTTACTGACCGGTACTGTAGCGTGTCTAAACGTGTCCCGGTAGACTAGCCATTGGTCAGTTGACATTCCCACGTGGTCTAACGTTACTGACCGGTACTGTAGGCGTGTCTAACGGGCCGGTAGACTAGCCATTGGTCAGTTGACATTCCCACGTGGTCTAACGTTACTGACCGGTACTGTAGCGTGTCCCGGTAGACTAGCCATTGGTCAGTTGACATTCCCACGTGGTCTAACGTTACTGACCGGTACTGTAGCGTGTCCCGGTAGACTAGCCATTGGTCAGTTGACATTCCCACGTGGTCTAACGTTACTGACCGGTACTGTAGCGTGTCCCGGTAGACTAGCCATTGGTCAGTTGACATTCCCACGTGGTCTAACGTTACTGACCGGTACTGTAGCGTGTCTAAACGTGTCCCGGTAGACTAGCCATTGGTCAGTTGACATTCCCACGTGGTCTAACGTTACTGACCGGTACTGTAGCGTGTCTAAACGTGTCCCGGTAGACTAGCCATTGGTCAGTTGACATTCCCACGTGGTCTAACGTTACTGACCGGTACTGTAGCGTGTCCCGGTAGACTAGCCATTGGTCAGTTGACATTCCCACGTGGTCTAACGTTACTGACCGGTACTGTAGCGTGTCCCGGTAGACTAGCCATTGGTCAGTTGACATTCCCACGTGGTCTAACGTTACTGACCGGTACTGTAGCGTGTCTAAACGTGTCCCGGTAGACTAGCCATTGGTCAGTTGACATTCCCACGTGGTCTAACGTTACTGACCGGTACTGTAGCGTGTCCCGGTAGACTAGCCATTGGTCAGTTGACATTCCCACGTGGTCTAACGTTACTGACCGGTACTGTAGCGTGTCTAAACGTGTCCCGGTAGACTAGCCATTGGTCAGTTGACATTCCCACGTGGTCTAACGTTACTGACCGGTACTGTAGCGTGTCTAAACGTGTCCCGGTAGACTAGCCATTGGTCAGTTGACATTCCCACGTGGTCTAACGTTACTGACCGGTACTGTAGCGTGTCCCGGTAGACTAGCCATTGGTCAGTTGACATTCCCACGTGGTCTAACGTTACTGACCGGTACTGTAGCGTGTCCCGGTAGACTAGCCATTGGTCAGTTGACATTCCCACGTGGTCTAACGTTACTGACCGGTACTGTAGCGTGTCTAAACGTGTCCCGGTAGACTAGCCATTGGTCAGTTGACATTCCCACGTGGTCTAACGTTACTGACCGGTACTGTAGCGTGTCTAAACGTGTCCCGGTAGACTAGCCATTGGTCAGTTGACATTCCCACGTGGTCTACGTTACTGACCGGTACTGTAGCGTGTCCCGGTAGACTAGCCATTGGTCAGTTGACATTCCCACGTGGTCTAACGTTACTGACCGGTACTGTAGCGTGTCTAAACGTGTCCCGGTAGACTAGCCATTGGTCAGTTGACATTCCCACGTGGTCTAACGTTACTGACCGGTACTGTAGCGTGTCTAAACGTGTCCCGGTAGACTAGCCATTGGTCAGTTGACATTCCCACGTGGTCTAACGTTAACTGACCGGTACTGTAGCGTGTCTAAACGGTCCCGGTAGACTAGCCATTGGTCAGTTGACATTCCCACGTGGTCTAACGTTACTGACCGGTACTGTAGCGTGTCTAACGTGTCCGGTAGACTAGCCATTGGTCAGTTGACATTCCCACGTGGTCTAACGTTACTGACCGGTACTGTAGCGTGTCCCGGTAGACTAGCCATTGGTCAGTTGACATTCCCACGTGGTCTAACGTTACTGACCGGTACTGTAGCGTGTCTAACGTGTCCGTAGACTAGCCATTGGTCAGTTGACATTCCCACGTGGTCTAACGTTACTGACCGGTACTGTAGCGTGTCCCGGTAGACTAGCCATTGGTCAGTTGACATTCCCACGTGGTCTAACGTTACTGACCGGTACTGTAGCGTGTACGGTCCCGGTAGACTAGCCATTGGTCAGTTGACATTCCCACGTGGTCTAACGTTACTGACCGGTACTGTAGCGTGTCTAAACGTGTCCCGGTAGACTAGCCATTGGTCAGTTGACATTCCCACGTGGTCTAACGTTACTGACCGGTACTGTAGCGTGTCTAAACGGTCCCGGTAGACTAGCCATTGGTCAGTTGACATTCCCACGTGGTCTAACGTTACTGACCGGTACTGTAGCGTGCTAACGTGTCCCGGTAGACTAGCCATTGGTCAGTTGACATTCCCACGTGGTCTAACGTTACTGACCGGTACTGTAGCGTGTCTAAACGTGTCCGGTAGACTAGCCATTGGTCAGTTGACATTCCCCCGTGGTCTAACGTTACTGACCGGTACGGTAGCGTGTCCGGTAGACTAGCCATTGGTCAGTTGACATTCCCACGTGGTCTAACGTTACTGACCGGTACTGTAGCGTGTCTAAACGTGTCCCGGTAGACTAGCCATTGGTCAGTTGACATTCCCACGTGGTCTAACGTTACTGACCGGTACTGTAGCGTGTCTAAACGTGTCCCGGTAGACTAGCCATTGGTCAGTTGACATTCCCACGTGGTCTAACGTTACTGACCGGTACTGTAGCGTGTCCCGGTAGACTAGCCATTGGTCAGTTGACATTCCCACGTGGTCTAACGTTACTGACCGGTACTGTAGCGTGTCTAAACGTGTCCCGGTAGACTAGCCATTGGTCAGTTGACATTCCCACGTGGTCTAACGTTACTGACCGGTACTGTAGCGTGTCTAAACGTGTCCCGGTAGACTAGCCATTGGTCAGTTGACATTCCCACGTGGTCTAACGTTACTGACCGGTACTGTAGCGTGTCTAAACGTGTCCCGGTAGACTAGCCATTGGTCAGTTGACATTCCCACGTGGTCTAACGTTACTGACCGGTACTGTAGCGTGTCCCGGTAGACTAGCCATTGGTCAGTTGACATTCCCACGTGGTCTAACGTTACTGACCGGTACTGTAGCGTGTCCCGGTAGACTAGCCATTGGTCAGTTGACATTCCCACGTGGTCTAACGTTACTGACCGGTACTGTAGCGTGTCTAAACGTGTCCCGGTAGACTAGCCATTGGTCAGTTGACATTCCCACGTGGTCTAACGTTACTGACCGGTACTGTAGCGTGTCCCGGTAGACTAGCCATTGGTCAGTTGACATTCCCACGTGGTCTAACGTTACTGACCGGTACTGTAGCGTGTCTAAACGTGTCCCGGTAGACTAGCCATTGGTCAGTTGACATTCCCACGTGGTCTAACGTTACTGACCGGTACTGTAGCGTGTCTAAACGTGTCCCGGTAGACTAGCCATTGGTCAGTTGACATTCCCACGTGGTCTAACGTTACTGACCGGTACTGTAGCGTGTCCCGGTAGACTAGCCATTGGTCAGTTGACATTCCCACGTGGTCTAACGTTACTGACCGGTACTGTAGCGTGTCTAAACGTGTCCCGGTAGACTAGCCATTGGTCAGTTGACATTCCCACGTGGTCTAACGTTACTGACCGGTACTGTAGCGTGTCTAAACGTGTCCCGGTAGACTAGCCATTGGTCAGTTGACATTCCCACGTGGTCTAACGTTACTGACCGGTACTGTAGCGTGTCCCGGTAGACTAGCCATTGGTCAGTTGACATTCCCACGTGGTCTAACGTTACTGACCGGTACTGTAGCGTGTCTAAACGTGTCCCGGTAGACTAGCCATTGGTCAGTTGACATTCCCACGTGGTCTAACGTTACTGACCGGTACTGTAGCGTGTCTAAACGTGTCCCGGTAGACTAGCCATTGGTCAGTTGACATTCCCACGTGGTCTAACGTTACTGACCGGTACTGTAGCGTGTCCCGGTAGACTAGCCATTGGTCAGTTGACATTCCCACGTGGTCTAACGTTACTGACCGGTACTGTAGCGTGTCTAAACGTGTCCCGGTAGACTAGCCATTGGTCAGTTGACATTCCCACGTGGTCTAACGTTACTGACCGGTACTGTAGCGTGTCTAAACGTGTCCGGTAGACTAGCCATTGGTCAGTTGACATTCCCACGTGGTCTAACGTTACTGACCGGTACTGTAGCGTGTCTAACGTGTCCCGGTAGACTAGCCATTGGTCAGTTGACATTCCCACGTGGTCTAACGTTACTGACCGGTACTGTAGCGTGTCCCGGTAGACTAGCCATTGGTCAGTTGACATTCCCACGTGGTCTAACGTTACTGACCGGTACTGTAGCGTGTCCCGGTAGACTAGCCATTGGTCAGTTGACATTCCCACGTGGTCTAACGTTACTGACCGGTACTGTAGCGTGTCTAAACGTGTCCCGGTAGACTAGCCATTGGTCAGTTGACATTCCCACGTGGTCTAACGTTACTGACCGGTACTGTAGCGTGTCCCGGTAGACTAGCCATTGGTCAGTTGACATTCCCACGTGGTCTAACGTTACTGACCGGTACTGTAGCGTGTCTAAACGTGTCCCGGTAGACTAGCCATTGGTCAGTTGACATTCCCACGTGGTCTAACGTTACTGACCGGTACTGTAGCGTGTCTAAACGTGTCCCGGTAGACTAGCCATTGGTCAGTTGACATTCCCACGTGGTCTAACGTTACTGACCGGTACTGTAGCGTGTCCCGGTAGACTAGCCATTGGT